>NC_090319.1:193791893-194094346 GCF_040869045.1 Eurosta solidaginis | reverse complement strand
ACAGTAGTAAAGACTATAGATTTAAATTAAATAAAACCTGATCCAAGAAAAAGTTATAGGGTAGATTATCTTTTATAATTATGTTATTATTCCCTATCATCACTTTCATTCGATGAGTCACTTGTGGAATAGTCATGAGCATCAGCAACACTACTTTGAAAGCTTGAAACAACTGGAACAACTGGGGTATTTACTGACTCCTCAACATTATCGGGGGACATTAAATTTAAGACTTCCGAAGTCAGACTTTTAAATTTTTTCTTAGGTATCTCCCTAAAACTGTTAACTAAAGGATCCGAAGTTATAAGCAACATATTCATAAGATCTCTATTCGTGGCTTCACGCGACTTCTTTTGTGTGTTATCATCCCTGAATCGTCTCAAATCTTTGTTACGAGCTTCCTGTGCTTCCTCAGAAAGTTGACCAATAGGTAAAATTGCTGATTTTATAATATCAGTACTATGCACTAAGACTTTATGAACTGTAACAGGCATATTAAACCATGGATAGAGATCTATGTATAGTTTTTTAGTCTCGACCGCAAATTTTTCAAATCTTTGGATATTTATATTGTACCCAGATGCTAATGCGCGAAGGAGAGTGTCGAATCTTTTGATGAGCGTAACATCCAATCCCGTAATCTCAGCACTAGTCTCAGAATTTTCGAAAAACCTACGAGCAGTATTGCCGTCATTGGTATTGCCGAAACCTGGTTTTGTATATCTACTATCAATCCAAGTTATGCAGTATTTATATTACATTCAGGTATTGGCGTAGATGCTACCAAATGCGGTTGTTTTGTGTAGCGTTCCTGTGTGGTTATACCTGCATTAGAATTGTTTTGTATGTACCTGTTTTTATGCCTTGGTGACTGGTGCGGTAGGTTGTGGCAGGTTGAAGTCAGTAATCTTCGCCTTTTTGCTTTTGGTGTGCTCTTGTTGTTTCTTCCCTGTACCTAGGAATTGGTTTTGCCGTTTGTAGATCAGCTTTAATGGTTCAAATATCTCGTCGGAGCTGGTACGTACATACATCTTATTTTATTTGTAGAGATAACTAAATCTGCAAAAAAAATTAAAAATAGATGTGCAGAGAATTTGCAATGGTTTTTTCTTTCGAATATTAGAGAATACTTCCGAATTTAACATATGTAAAATTTAGCCCGGATGTCTGCGCATGTATGTAACTTTTTTGTCCCTAAATTTAAAAATATAGAGAAAAAAAGCTTTTCTTCTTAATAACGGAATGTTAAATATATGGAAAATACTCTAATTGCGAAAGAATTACTATTAAAAAATTTTACTTATCTTCGAGCTTAGAATCCATCAAAAAAATTATGTAAAAGTGTTCACTTAAAAGAAATATGAAGCTTAATATTCAACAAGAATTTTGCAAATTAATCAATGCATTTTACGGCCACTCCTACCTTCTTACTTCAATTACTCAATATATATGAGCAAAAATATCAAAAAAAAAGCAAAAATCCCGTTATCTTGTTTATTTTCTTTCATTTCTCATTACACTTTTCTTGGAATAAGAACTTTGTTTTTGTCCAGCTAGCTTGTTCTATACGAAACACTGTGCAGCGTTACAAGATTTGGTGATAAGATCTACTGATTCTTCTATTTGGGACGATGAGTCTAGCTCACCGAAAGAAGCAAATGTTGTGTATAAAGGAGGCGCTTCATCATTTCTTAGCGGTAGGCTCGACCTACCGTGAGAAGCGTTCTTTAGGAGAGTAGAGGATAGGACTTTTTTATAAAGGTTCCAGTCCGTACGTCTCCTATCCTGTAAGCCACCCTAGGCGGTGTACGCAAAAGCATAGTAAAAATGATATACACATGATCAGGGTAGGAGCTTTCGTTGGAAACTCTCCAATTTTTGACAAGGTCAGAGAATAGCCCTGAAACTAGAGTAATATCTAGAACCTCATTCATTGTCATTCATTCATTCATTTTATTCATTATTATCCTGTGCAATCTTAAATTTATACAATTCATAAAACAGAAGTATACTTATATATATAAAATTAGCAAAAGATAACAGTCAATGGTGTTTAGTGTCCAAATAACAGGACAGAGATAACACCATTTCCTTAAATAACTATAAATCTATGTTGTACATTGTGGGGTGCAATACTAAATCTATGTAATGAAGAAGAAATATTTACAGAAGTTGAAGAATTAAACAAATTCCAATTTACAAGTGTGCTTACTACGAAAGAATTATACAGAGGTAGTGAAAGACAAAAAATATAATGAAAATATTAGTAATTATATTATATTATATTAATTAATTATAAATACTTTACGTAACAGGCCGCAACAGAACTTGTATATCATCATGATTCAAACAAAGGAGCCATAGTTTCACCTCCTTCAAGAAAACGGATAGTCTCCTAATGCTTTGTATAGCTTCGGGAAGCTTATTGAAAACCATGCAGGACACTATTGTGTAGAAGTTGCGAAACAGGGTGGTACGAGAAGCAGGAACTACAACATTTGAATGTGAGCTGCTTCTTAGCCTTTGTGGGGGGTATATTGGACTACGTAGTAAACACTTGGCTTAGATACCCTCACCTCATAAAAAATATTTTTAAAACTTTATAGAAATACAAGTGCCTCACAGGCAGAATATTTAACCGTTTAAAAAGGTTCATAGTGTCTGATAGGCGGTTCGCGTTACATATTCTTCTTTTGAGACACTTCTGCATAATTAAGAGCGGATGAGTTTTACTATTATACGCACTTCCCCAGCAACTTCTACCATATTGTAATTTGGATCGTACTAGTCCAAAATACACCATTTTCAGCACACAGCGTGAACATAGTTTTTTAAGACGATAAAATGAGCGCAGAGTGGATAACAGATATTGTTTCATAGTAGAGATATGGGACGACCAACTCAAATTTTGATCTGTTATAACACCCAGGTACTTAAAATTGGATAGCACTTCGATCTTAAAGCATTTTCCGTCGCAGTCAAATTCAGGTGCATAGCCAACTCGAGACCCCTGATCAATACAGGTACAGGTATGAGTATAAAGTTCATACCGCATACAACTTGCAGAATGGAAAGTAATATCACTCCTTGGCACTTCCTTGCCTGAGAGGCTGAAATACATCAGCTTGGTCTTATTGCTAACAATCAGCTTATGAGAAGCGAACCATTGCCTCAGCAGGTGCACATCATGATTTATATCCGCAAAAAGATTGAATGCATTGTTTGTCGCATATGCAATAGCCAAGTCATCTGCAAAAGCAGTGACTTTACCCAGGAAAGGTATTGAAAATATAGAATTTATATAAATTATGAAGAATCTAAATTATTCTTGCTTCTCAGATTGTACATGTGTCCACTGACACTTTATTGCACACAAAGTCAAATTAAAATATATACAGAAAATATGTATGCAAATACTTTCAGCTTAGCTTTAAATGTATTAGTTTGGACTGTCCGAAGCAATATCGGACGAGAACCGCACTCGTCAGAAGCCAGAGGCTGAATGAATAAAATGAACAACTGAAAATATTTGCGAAGCGATGACAAGTGATTGTCAGGGTTCCGATATACATAAAAACATACGATATGTACAGAGTAGTATTACAATGGTATTCGCACAGAGTTGCATGTAAACAGTGTTGTGTTTTTATAACATAAAACAATAAGGTTATTGGATTGACCGATTGACTCGTTACAGTCTCCCCCTAGGATACTGATATCGACCCGATGAGGTATCCTACTTGGTAGCCTTTCGTGGACGTCCTCGACGACGTATCATGTTCACTGGATTCTCAGGAATAGCGCTGGAACTTTGGAACGGTGTCAATGACGACGCATGATAAGTACCTAAAGGATATTGTGGATTATCCTCATGAGCTACAACATATGCGGAGGAACCCTGTTTGCCAATGATGGTATAAGGACCATCTCGTCGTGGTACGAATTTTGAAGCTACGCCCTTAGCGGCATTGCTTAACACCTGAGTGGTCACTGGAACCTTGGATCCAATTCCTAATCCTTCTTGTTCACGCCCTTAAGGATTGGTTAAATCTTTATTGTGATCTTGTTGTTTCTGTTCGCATTCACGAGCGTTTTGAAATGCCTTAGTCAGAGTATCGAGATATGGAGTAATCTCAGCGATAAATTTTTCAGAGTGTATGATGGCTCGTAGATCATGCTGGACATCGTCAATCGTCCTCAGTTCACGCCCGAATGTAAGATAGGCCGAAGTGTAACCAGTACTTTGACATCGAGTTGTATTCATAGCAAAGCGAATGGCAGGTAATCTTTCTGCCCAAGTGCGATGTTGGGTGCCTACCAAAATTGCTAACTGCGTCTTTAGGTCCCGATTCTTTCGCTCTACGGGGTTGGCTTGGGGATGGTACAAGGGAGTAAACACTTGGCTTATTTCGAGACAGAACGTTAGCTTCTGCATAACTGCCGATACAAATTGTACCCCATTGTCGCTGATGATTCGTCTTGGAACGCCATACCGTAGGAACACTTCGTCTATTAACGTTCTCGCACAGATTTCAGCAGAGGCTTCTTTTAGCGCAAATAGTTCCACCCAACGACTCGCTACATCCTCCACTATATATATCCACTGCATACCATTAGTATCTGCTGGCAACGGCCCAAATAAATCGATAGCTACGGTTTCAAAGCGTTGTTTGCTGGACGTAGTTTGATACAAGCCCATTGGTTTCAGGTTGGATACTTTGTACCGTTGACAATCGATACAACTTTTCACGTGGCTTTCAATATCTTTACGAATTCCAGCCCAGTAATAGCGGGACATTATCTTATTCGCCGTTCTATCAATCCCATAGTGACCTGCTATATCTTTGTTATGGTAGTGGTCCAATATCGCCGGACGCTCAGATGTAGGGATGACTAATTGTGCGTCCTCGCTATTGTCGTCATTGTAACAATACAATACACAATACATGGTGTAACCTCTTTTGGACCAATGCACCGCATCGTCAGTTTTATTTTCGAAGCAGTCAATAATTGCCTTCAGATCTGGGTCGCTTCTCTGCCCTTCTCTTATCTGCTTTGCTCCTAACCGTGGGAGATCAATTTCGAATGAGCATATGTCGCAGAGTTCTTCAGCAACGTGTTCGGCCTCACATGGCGGCCGCGATAACATATCTGCTACGACGTTAGTTCTTCCAGGTTTGTAATCAATTTGTATATTATACGACTGTATAAATAATGCCCAACGAGAAAGCCTTCCTGTAGGAGATTTTAATTTCATCAGCCAATTCAATGGCCGGTGGTCAGTAATGAGCTTCACCTCGGAGCCTTCAATATATCCTCGGAATTTATGCACAGCCCACACGATAGCCAAGGCTTCCCGTTCAATTGTAGAATAGTTTTGCTCAGCTTTTGTTAGCAATCTACTTGCATACTCTATGGGATGCTCATCTCGCCCCTCCCCCTGGATCAGGACTGCTCCTAGTGCATATCCACTAGCATCGGTTTTGAGGATGAACGGCAAGTTTTCATCTGCTTGTTTTAAAATTGGTGTCGTCGTCAATAGCTGCTTCAGCTCATCAAACGCTGCCTGCTGTTGATCCGACCATTCCCATTTAACATTTTTCTTCGTCAGTTGTGAAAGCGGCTTTGCCACATTTGCGAAGGCGGGTACAAAACGTCTGTACCCCGAGCACACTTGTAGAAACGATAATAACTCCTTCGCGTTTCTCGGAGGCTTGCTTAGTGATATGGCTGACCCTTTGTCTGGATCAACTTTGATACCATCAGGTGTTAATATGTGACCCAAATACTTCACAGCTTTACAGGCAAAACGGCATTTCTCTCGATTCACCTTAAGACCAAATTGCCTCAGACGATCAAAAAGCTTTCTAAGATCATCTAAGTGCTCCGCAAAACTCCTGGAACATAAAATAATGTCGTCCAAATACGCAACTAACGTTATGTCACATAACGCGATCTTAAGGCGATCTATCAATCGCTGAAAGGTCGCTGGTGCATTGCACAGGCCAAAAGGCATTCGCGTAAATTTGTACATCCCAAACGGCGTAACGAAAGCAGTTTTGTCTTGGTCCTCGTTTCTCATACCAACTTGCCAGTATCCCGCTTGTAAATCTAACGTTGACATGTATTTCGTGACTTTCGCTTCATGCAATAAATCATCAATTCGTGGTAACGGATACCTATCTGGTTTGGTGATAGCATTAAACTCTCTATAATCGATGTACACTCGTATACCACCTGATTTCTTGGGTATAAGGACCACTGGGGACGCCCAAGGTGATTCACAGTGTACTATTATGCCAGCATTCAGCATTTTGTCGAGTTCAATTTTTAGTAACTCTTTACGTTGAGGTGATAAGCGATACGGTGGCAAAGCGATTGGGGGGTGTTCGCCTGTGTCGATTCTGTGTATTGCAAATGGTGTTGCAGAAGTCGGTTCCTTAAAAATATCGGCGTGTTCGGATAGCAATGCATCCACCTTCGTCTTTTCTGCCACAGTCAGCTCTTGGCCGTCTGGAAAATTTACATCCAAAAAATTTATTGGGAAAAAGTTGTCATCACAAAATTTGGTGAACTCATCACTCGTGGCTCTTGCCTTAATTGGAGGTGCGAACAAACGAGAAGAGCTCTCAGGCGTGGTTTCGCCGACAGGTATTGAGTTCCTAAAGATGTTTTGAACGACGGTTGGTGAATAGTCGTTTGAGCGCGCTCGTTTATTCTTTACTGCTGGACCGTAGTTACTCTCTCTACAAATCTCTGGTGAGTCAGGAGTAGTCTGGCTTACGGCATACTTTTCGACGTAGCATATGAAGTTCGAAAGTTCGTTTGTGGTTTTAGTGCAAGGTGACTGTAAATAGCTTGTTACGACATGTGCCCCAGCTATGCCCATAGCATACGGTAGTTTACCTGGTTTAGGTTTCGCAAAGTCGTACTTTATCTTAGGCTCACCCTCAAAATACCAAAAGCGCTGTGCCAAATTCAACACTATACCAGCTTGTTCCAAAAAGTCTGCCCCTATGAGAGTATGATTTTTCTTAGCGTTAGGAAGTGATATCATTCGTATCTTTCGTTGCCGGTTACCGATAGTTATGTCACATATGGTGGACAATACCTTTTGCGAAGTAGTTGTTCCATCTGCCAACGTGACATCTGCCAACACATCCTGAAACACACACCCTTTGCTAGTCATTATTTTCTTTAGGTGAGCGCTAGCTACACTGGTTTTCGCTCCAGTATCAAATAATGCTTCACCTTGCATTCCGAACATCTCAAATTGGACGGGTGGAATTGCTCTTCCAACAATGGTAGTGGATACGCTGTTTATAGGTAGATACTGTGGGCTCTCCTTGTTGTGTCCACTACATTTAGGACAGTTTGCACTGTAAACGCCTGGTGCACCACAGCCGTAACATGAGAACGAGGCGCCACGCTTGATTTGCGGCACACCTGTGCTTGTACTTGCTGCGTTAGTTTGTTGTTGTGACCGCTGTGCCTGTTGCGACTGTTGCTCCTTCTTTTTCTTGAAGCAAACATCTGCGTTGTGGCCTCGTAGTCTACAAAATGAACACCTTTTCGGTACTTCCGCATGTTCAGACTTTTCCTTCACAGCTGGCATGAGCTGCTTTACTTCAGCTAAAAATATTTCTGCATCCCGGCAACGTGCTATCAACTCGTCGAATGTTGTAAACGCTTCACGATGAACGCGCTCTCTGACCTTGACTGATAAGAGGCCGTAAACCATGTTCAATTGTACAATTTCACTTATGGAATTAGTCAGCTGAGAGAATAGCAGTCGCTTTTTGCAAATAAAGCTGTCACTAGGTTCACGCACTTGTTGTCTTTGTTCGAAGAAGTTTAAAAATATTTTCCAATCAGGAGTTGGTGGCGAAAATGTTGAGCGAATTAATTCTATCGCAGCATCAAACGTAGGCACGGACTCTTTCACGCCAATCCACCACGTTGCAGCGTAGTCCTCGAGTAGTAGTGGCATACCACGCAAAGCATCTTTGTCGGAAATTTTTTCGATGTCTTTATACACCGTTATAGCGGTTATAAATTCTTCAACCGCTGCAGGGTCCCGTTGTCCGCGAAAACGTGAAGTGCATTGCGTAAAAATCCGCTACTTTTACCGTTTGATATTGCAGCCAAAATTTGTGTAAACTGTTCTGGTGAAAACGTAGCCATGCTTGCTTTTTGCGGTGAGTTACAATTGGAGTGGTTCGTAGCCACTAAGTTGGGTGCCAATAAGGAATCTAAATTATTCTTGCTTCTCAGATTGTACATGTGTCCACTGACACTTTATTGCACACAAAGTCAAATTAAAACATATACAGAAAATATGTATGCAAATACTTCCAGCTTAGCTTTAAATGTATTAGTTTGGACTGTCCGAAGCAATATCGGACGAGAACAGCACTCGTCAGAAGCCAGAGGCTGAATGAATAAAATGAACAACTGAAAATCTTTGCGAAGCGATGACAAGTGATTGTCAGGGTTGCGATATACATAAAAACATACGATATGTACAGAGTAGTATTACAATGGTATTCGCACAGAGTTGCATGTAAACAGTGTTGTGTTTTTATAACATAAAACAATAAGGTTATTTGATTGACCGATTGACTCGTTACAATTAAAAATAAAACTGGACCAAGGACTGAACCTTGAGGGACCCCCAAATCCATCGATCTAGCTGTGCTTAAAGAATTGTCTATTCTGACCCTTTGTATTCTTGTATTTAAATATGATTTAAACCAATCAAGAACAACTTCCAGCTGAATGTAGTTTACTTAGAAGAATATTATGGTCAACCATGTCAAAAGCTTTTGTTATATCAACAAAAAGACTACCCCAATACTTTCTTTCGTCCATGGACTTATACATAAAGCAACATAGGTCAAGAAGAGCATCTTCAGTAGAAGCTCCTGACCGGAAACCGAATTGCATAGGACTGAAATATTTAATTTTTTCCAAATAAGCCATGACCCTTAACTTCACAGCTTTCTCAAAAACTTTCGAAATTGATGTCAAAAGAGAAATAGGTCTGTAGTTGTTCTTATCTTTCCTATTTCCCTTCTTATATAGTGGTAAAACAACAGCACATTTCAGATCCTCTGGGAATACTCCTGAGACTATACTACAATTAAATAAATACTTTAAAATGTCAACAACATAGAGAGCAATCTTTTTTAACATGCGATTCGAAATATTGTCATTTCCAGATGAATTATTGTTTTTCAAAGAGTTTACTAACCTCAGGATCTCTGTGCCAGAGATAGGGTCAAAAAAGAAGCTACTTCCTGGAGAAGTATTTCCAGAATCAAAATGGTTGATGTTACATGTGCAGCTATTATTATTGGGCAAGGAAGTTTTTCCGATTGTAGCAAAAAAGTCATTAAAGTGATTAGCAACGTCCACTGGGTGAGAAACATCCACCCCGTTGATATCTAAAACAATAGAATTAGCATTGGTGACCAAATTCCGATGAAGGATGTCATAAACCACATTCCATTCTTTTTTAAGGTCACCATATGCAGCTATTAGCCTATTTTTATAAAAAACTTCCTGACTTAAACGAGTTTCTTTATGCAACCTGCTTGTAAGACGGTTCACGCGCTTCCGGAGGCAACTGTTACTGGAATGTTTGTAACTTTTAGCTCGTAGTTTATTTTTTAGCTAAATTTTTTTATTATGGTTAATCCAGGGCTTGAGAATCACATCCGAAAGCTTTGGAAAAGTTACAGAACTGGATTTACTTAAGTGAGCTTCAAGCGTAGACAAAAATAAATTGTACGCCTTGCTTATGTCCTGTTCTGCGTAAACATTTTCCCACTTTTCATAACGAAGTGATATCAGAAGATCTCTGAAATTAATTTTCCTGACAGCTGTCATCCTCTTACGGTTATTATTACGAATAAAATTTAAACAAGTAATTTGCAGACCGATCATACAATGGTCGGAAACTCCCTGATCAAGGTTTAAAGCCACACATGGGCAAAAAGTAGAATCATCGAAGCGTCCGTATATATGGTCTAAGCATGTGCCAGAGTCAGGTCGAGTAACACATTTAATAAACGATGACAAACCATGACTTGCCATTAACTCAAGATGATTATCTAAAGCAGAGTTGTTTCCGAATAAATCAATATTGAAATCTCCTAAAATAACTAGATTTGTTGTTTTATGCTCTTCTAAAAACGATGAAAACTCTTCATAAAATGAATGTAAGGAAACAGAGTGAAGTCTGTACACACAAACGAGGCTCAGTAGCTTATCACATATTTTCATATCTATTTTCATAATATCCGCACTGGTAAGAAAGAGTCGTGTTACCTCGCACTCATACTTGGTATGAATAAAAACTCCAATACCACCAGCTGAGTACGAGTCGTTAGCATTAGCGAAAACGGAGTAATAAGGAATACGGTAATCATCCACTTCATAGGAGAAAATCCAAATTTCCGATACAAAAACTATGTGGGAGATAATCAAAGGCCTCCAGGTTTAAACATAATGAATCAAAATTCTGACGCAGACTTCTCACATTCTGATGTACGATAGTTAAAGTGTTTGTTGCTCCTGATAAAATATTTGGTTCGTTTACGACGTTTATGATAGGGCTGTCATCTATAAAAAAATGTCTACTGTTCATTTAAAAATTAATTAATTAAGTGGACAGATCAGCTAGATCTTCAAACGTATTTATTACAACAGCTCTATCATTTTCGGTCTTTCTTATATGTAATCTTGAATTCTTGAACCACAAATCCTTAAAGTGTTTCTCCCTTTTAATCTTACTAGCAGCTGAAAATAATGCGCGGTTTTAACCGGTTAAGGAGTTATTGATATAAATGTTTTTAATATTGTTGTTATAATTTGGAAATAAAAAAGTATTTAGTTTCATATGCGCAGTCCTCTTGGCCAACATAATTTTCTTCTCTCATTAGATTTGAATTTTATTAGAATATTATGAAAAAAATTATTGCCCGACGAAGATTCGCTTACGTTTTTTCACTTAAAGCTAAATTCCTCTATTTCTTCCTCCGAAACCACTACATCCAATGCATCCCTGAAAATTTTTTCAACACATTCTTTGGCATTTTATTTATCTGCAATCGGCACTCCCACTATTTCAATTGTATTTTCTAATAGTTTTTGCTCCTTCCAATTCAATTTGCTTTCCAGCTTTGATACCTTGGTTTTCAATTCTTTGTTCTCTTCCTTTAGCTGCTGCACTCTTGCTAGAAAGTCAATGTTCATTTGCTTAAGGTTGAGAATCTCTTCGTACAGAAGTTGAAGAGTTACATTGTTGTCACTGCTTGTTGCTTTATCCACTTCTTTCTCTGCATTACACTCTGCCTTGCGCTGGTCGCGTGTTGGTTGGCTCAAAGCAGTGGGCGCAGGCAAATGTTTATAGCGACTTTGCGCTATTTGGGTAGTTGTTGTTGTTGCGTTTTGCAATGTTTTCCTTCGCATGACACTGCACTTGTCACATCGGTATTTTTGGTTGCTTACCTTCAAGAATCCATATATCTTGAGATTTTAAGTTCACGCATTTACAGCAGACCTGTTAAATAATGATTACTAATGGTAATCATTAGCCGTTCCATTGATTATTTTCTTTAAACGCCATTTAATGATTACTTGCAATTATTTTCTATTTTTAATGATTACTTTTCAATTAATTAAAAAAAATAATCAAAAAAAATCATGATTTTTTCCGATTATTAAAAAAAAATCAAAAATAATCAAAAGTAATCAAAAAAGGCCCTTTTGATTACTTTTGATTATTTTTGATTTTTTCGATTTTTTTTGATTTTTTTTTACTTTTTTTTTGTCGATTTTTTTTGATTATTTTTAATTATTTTTCTGCTTTGTTGAAAGAAAAATTCTCGTTTGTTGCATGCACGGAATAATTTCTACAATTACATAAAAACAGAGTGTTCTACAATGCGGAGTGCATATTTCAATTTTGATGACGATGGTATATATACACACATTTGCATGTGCATATCAAATTGAAAATACCTATTTTAAAAGGTTAATTCTTTTTTTTCCAGACGACGAAAATATTTCCAGTGTGGGGCAATGTTCTCCAACAAAAGGTGGGCTGAAAAATTTGGTACAAAATGAGCTGTATAGCTATCTGGGTGATTCATGTACTAGCACGGACATTTGGAAAACACGAAGTGCGTTGAAAGAAGCTGCAAAACTCTTCAACACGCCCTTAACTTCTTCTGCTCCTGTTGAGCGACTATTTTCCTTTGCAGGAATTATAAATGCTCCAAGGCGTCAGTCTTTGTCGGACGTTTCATTCGAAACCTTAACTTTACTGAAAGCAAATGCAAATTTGTTATAAAGACTAAAACAACTTTTAGATAATGAATATACCTCTTATTTTACTTTCTTTTAAGTTTTAATTTCCATCGAAATATCGTTATTTTTGGCAATGTTAATTTAATGAAAAAATTTGTAATTGATTCAAATAATTATTAATTAGATACACATTTCATAACATCACTACTTCCTTTTAAAACATCAACTTATGCAATTTTTATGTTTACAAAAACACATATATATAAAATTAATAAAAAATAACATGAAATTACCACAGCTTACATTTCCTAACTGTACCATTGAACATGTACATTCGATTAGTACGAAACCTCACTTTTCTGTAATTTCCGTGGTTAATACTAAAAATATGGTTCACTATGCAAAACTTAAGATTTTATAGGAAATATCCTAGACGTAATCAAAAGGAAATAAAAAGAAACTTTAATCTAATGTACATGGACATCTGTTAATAAATTTATCTGGGACATAACAACCTTCGGTTAGACAGCTAATCATGATGATGAATGACAACTTAGAGGATCGCTCCAGTTGGAAGTGAATCTATCAACCTAAGTAGTATTACTCATACCTATTGTATGAGCATAAGCGCTCACGATATACCGGTACATCCTCCAATGTTCTGGTATGTACAAAACAATCAGTGCATAGCCATAACGTAATCCAAAATAGTGGATATATTACTTTTGTATACAAAACAAAATTGGCTTTACTTAAGGATGAACCATAACGTTATTATTTTTGATAATGAGTGTAGCAAATTATGCACGTGTATATACATATCCTATATGGTGCATGTATATATTTGCCTCGATAAGCGGTTACGATTTAATATTGCATCCTGAAATGTACTTGTATGTAGAAATTATTCCGTGCATGCAACAAACGAGAATTTTTCTTTCAACAAAGCAGAAAAATAATTAAAAATAATCAAAAAAAATCAAAAAAAAAAATCAAAAAAAATCAAAAAAAATCGAAAAAATCAAAAATAATCAAAAGTAATCAAAAGGGCCTTTTTTGATTACTTTTGATTATTTTTGATTTTTTGGATTTTTTTCAATAATCGGAAAAAGTCATGATTTTTTTTTGATTTTTTTCTAATGGTAATCAATTAGTAATTGCTTTTTACGGAAAACAATTGAAATAATCATTGGCCATTAAAATAGGCATCTAATTAACCCAGATAGTCCCAAGACAAAACCGGGAAGGTAACCAAAATAATTTTTATGTTTTTGGACTTCAATTGTGATTAAAAAGACATGTCTAAACTTTTTTTAAAACATTTAATTCATGGAAGTGGATTTTAAAGCCGTACTATATTTAGTACATTGGGAACATATGCGTTGTGAACGACAAAATTAATTTTTAGTATGAAATGAAATAAAACACTTTACATGCACTCCAACATCGCATTTTGAGCATCTGGTCGTGGCCCGTTCATGACAAAATCCACAACGAGTTTGCTTATCCTGGTTAACCACGAAATGATTCATGCCATCATAGCGTAAAACTGATCCTTCCAAGCTTCCTCTGGGTCCCTTTTGGTAAGTTTGCTCTTTCCGATTTTGCTGAAGTAATGTCGTTGCCATGACTCTCCTAAATTTCAGCTGGTCCATGTCTCCATTTTGTTTTCGATGCAATTGCCATGCATTTTGCACAGTCATGTCAATACAGTGGGTCAATAAACAATGATACCACTTTTTTCCTCTGATTGAAATTATATATAGGCTGATATTTTGATCGGAACGATCTACTCCACCCATATTGGCATTGTACATATTTATGAGATGCGGTTGCTCCACCCTAATATTTTTTTCCCGTCGTGAGTAACGGTTTACTGTATGAACCGGTTGTACTCCAGCAAAGTTTGATATAAGGCAAACTACATTGTTATCATACCACTTCACTGCTATTATATTTTCGTCAGAGATTTTTGCGTAGTCGTAGGATCCTCGATCATCCTTTTTCATGATTTTTGAGTTCATCAGAGATGTATCTTTTAGTCTGTTTTCCCTTATTGTTCCGGTTGAGTATAAGTTCCACTCAGTGAGTTTTTCGATCAAAGGAATTGAACTAAAAAAGTTATCGAAAAATAGATGGAACTTCCGATCTGACCAGTTGTCACTTAAGGCTTGTGCGTACTCCAGCACAACTCCACCTCCAACACGAATATCCTCATACCTTTTGCTTATGTTTGTTGATGCCACCTGATATGGTTCAAACCAATTCAAGTAACTTAACCGGGTAGCACCTACCCACAACTTATAGCCGTATCGAATCGGTTTTCCATGGATGTACTGTTTACAACCATGACGGCCATAATATGGTACCATGGCCTCATCATTTGAATGCATTTCCTCTAATGGTGCATGTTCTATGAATTTTTTATTTATTACATCGAAAAGAGGCCTTACCTTTGCAAACTTGTCATCAGTATCCAAATGTTGATTGTTGGAGGCATGAAAATTGGAAAAAATCATATAAAATCGGTTTCTGGTTATTGCATCTGAGATCAGGTCATTGTGGCAATCTTTTTCGCGTTCCCAGTACATTTTTTTTCTTGGAACCTGTACGTATCAGCTCAATATCAAAACTCCTATGAATGCTAAAATTTCGCGCTTTTCAAAGTTTGCATTGATGTTTTTTGTTGGGCATAGTTGTTAAAAAAGAGCTCTAGAGGATTTTCCGATTCCATTGAGAATGGAGGTCCCTCGAAATCCGTAACAGAAAATTCTAAGTCCTCCTTTACCCAGTTATATCTCTTTTGTTTTTTTGCCATACGTTTTCGAAGATTCTGCTTTTTTGCTAGCTCGCTCAATGGCAAGTCGTCATCGGAATCATCCGATGAAGTATGCTCGGCATTTCTTCCTTCAAATACAACTTCTGCTGGAGCCCGCAGTTGAGAAGCTGGAAGGTTATCTATCTGCAGATAGTCCTCGTCCCCGGAGTCTTCATCTGTCAATTCATCCGCTGCATCAATTGGTGGAAAAATACAAATTTCTTCAACTATATTCCCATTATCATCGTCATCCTCCAAAATAGCAAGTACTTCGTTAAGTGAAACACCCCTATGAAATAATGACAAACACAACGCATATAGTCCCAATGTACTAAATATAGTACACCCTAGTTTGTTTAGCCGAAATAGATAACATTTTTTAAAAAAAACCTAAGTTTTTCATATTATACTGAATTATTGGATATCTTTCTTCAACCTACCTATAAAATTTTTCATTTTTATCTTATATAATATTTTATATTGCCTTACCTTTCGAACCGTATATGGCTATTTTCCATTTTGCAATTTTGTCAAACTTCGACAAGAAAAAACACGAAATCTTAACTCTTCCACCAACGTGCGATGTATGTCTAACGGCTGCTACAAGCATAGTGAACATTTTATTGCATTGCGCGCTAACGAGAAAGTTCAAATGCGAGCATGACGCGACATGATCTAGGTGTACTATATTTAGTACATTGGTACTATCTGGGTTAATTGATTACTAATGCTAATTCAAATTTAACAGGTCTGATTTACAGTGAAAGTAATTTTTGCACTCTACGCAATCAATTTTGTTAGCACTATAACGATCGACTTTTTCTTTGCAAATTATGCTCATATTGCACTTTAAAATATTAAATACTTCGTTTGATAGACTTTTAAGTGAGCACCCCACGATCACAACCGTCTTGCACGAAGTTACAATAGTGAATTGAGGTGATAAAAGTTGGTTTGTCTCCTGAGTTGCATATACCTAGATTGTTGTTAATAATAGAATCAAAAAGAGACTCCCCCTAGTGTTAAAGTCGGTAGAGCCCCAAGCGGTGTGATGTGCATTGGCATCGGCTCCAATTGTTATCGGGAATCCTTTACTGTGGGCCTCCGTTACCGCTTTGCAGAGCCGGTCCTGCACAGAACTTGGGCGATCGTGCACCAGATAGGCGGACATCTGCCAGAGCGTTCGGTCCTGTAGCTCGAGGCTAATGCAGGTAAAGTCCTCGTCGCTAATAAGAGATAGCAGAGATACATCCTATTTTATTTGTAGAGATAACTAAATATGCAAAAAAAAAAAATTAAAATAGATGTGCAAAGAATTCGCAATGGTTTTTTCTTTCGACTATTAGAGAATACTTCGAAATATAACATATGTAAAATTTAGCCCGGATCTCTGCGGATGTATGTAACTTTTTTGTCCCTAAATTTAAAAATATAGGGAAAAAAAGCTTTTCTTCTTAATAACGGAATGTTAAATATATTGAAAATACTCTAATTGCGAAAGAATTACTATTAAAAAATTTTACTTATCTTCGAGCTTAGAATCCATCAAAAAAATTATGTAAAAGTGTTCACTTAAAAGAAATATGAAGCCTAATATTCAACAAGAATTTTTCAAATTAATCAATGCATTTTACGGCCACTCCTACCTTCTTACTTCAATTACTCAATATATATGAGCAAAAATATCAAAAAAAAAGCAAAACTCCCGGTATTTTGTTTGTTTTCTTTCATTTCTCATTACACTTTTCTTGGAATAAGAACTTTGTTTTTGTCCAGCTAGCTTGTTCTACACGAAACACTGTGCAGCGTTAAGATTTGGTGATAAGATCTACTGCTTCTTCTATTTGGGACGATGAGTCTAGCTCACCGAGAGAAGCAAATGTTGTGTATAAAGGAGGCGCTTCATCAGTTCTTAGCGGTAGGCTCGACCTACCGTGAGAAGCACTTCTGAGGAGAGTAGAGGATAGGACTTTTTTATAAAGGTTCCAGTCCGTACGTCTCCTATTCCTGTAAGCCACCCTAGGCGGTGTACGCAAAAGCATAGTAAAAGTGATATACACATGATCAGAGTAGGAGCTTTCGTTGGAAACTCTCCAATTTTTGACAAGGTCAGAGAATGGCCCTGAAACTAGAGTAATATCTAGAACCTCCTTTCTATTTGAGGTGATAAAAGTTGGTTTGTCTCCTGAGTTGCATATACTTAGATTGTTGTTAATAATAGAATCAAAAAGAGACTCGCCCCTAGTGTTAAAGTCGGTAGAGCCCCAAGCGGTGTGATGTGCATTGGCATCGGCTCCAATTGTTATCGGGAATCCTTCACTGTGGGCCTCCCTTACCGCTTTGCAGAGCCGGTCCTGCATAGAAGTTGGGCGATCGTGCGCCAGATAGGCGGACATCTGCCAGAGCGTTCGGTCCTGTAGCTCGAGGCTAATGCAGGTAAAGTCCTCGTCGCTAATAAGAGATAGCAGAATAAATACTAGAGTTTTCTTTATTAGAATACAAGATCTGATTCTACCTGTCACGGGCGTTGTCACCAGCTGGTAGTCCTTAGAATAGAGCCCACATACCTTGCTGCCAACGACCCAAGTTTCCTGGACTAGAACGACGTCCTGGTCGGCTTCAGCATCGACGTCCATCCTCTGCTTATCCGCAACGTCAGATGCCTCTTCTACGATAGTATCGTCGAATTCGGCATCCGACGGGTCGGATTCCAGCAGAAGCTGCTCGTCCATGCCAGCAAAGAACTGGCCCGCAAACTCAGATACCGGGAGTGTATCGCCCTCGGCATCCGGAGTGCTGCGTGCCAGTTCGATATCGGCCCCATGTTCACTCAAGGTGTTGCACTGGTCCCCCAGATTCGTTGTGGCGGTTGCGGATTCGCTCGAGGCGGTATTCCCACCCACCAGATCTTCCGGCGCGGAGGTGGTTCCTTCATAAGGGCCAGGGGCAGCAGATCCACTCGGGTGTTTCCGTCTAACTCCTCGGCCTGAGGTACAGGCTCACCTTCGTCCTTAGTACCATACCGAAACGTGATGAAGTAGAAGCCGTTTCTTAAAACTCCACCACATTCGTCAAGCCAAGGGAGAGAAGCCTCGTTTATGATGAAACCAACATAACGCTACTTCGCCCTTGTCTCGCCGACCCAGACTACCCTCCAATCACCCGAAGGCAGCCCCTTATTTGATTCTACGATGGTTTATACAATCTCGCCAGGATCCGCTATGCCGTCTGGGACCCAGGCCCAAGCTCTCGGTCTGTTCGGAATTTCTTCCAAACCTTCCGCATCCAAGTTGGCCCAGGCCACAACTGTCCTAGCGAAGCTATGGCGAGTTTGTAGAGCTTGCGCGAGCGCTCATCGGCGCAGGAAACAAGCTTGACCCTGCCCTGGTGCCAGCCGGCATCACGAATAGTGAGAGCCGGCCCCGGATACTTGGTCATGATGTCCTTAAAGACCTTGAGAAGGCCGTTAAGGACATTTTTCCAGTTATCCGGGGTCATGTTCCCATCGGGGTGACCGCGGTTCAAAACCGCCAGCATAAAGTTGGCCTTAGCCGCCTCGCTGGAGGTTTTGGTCAGGGCAGGGGGAGTAGTGGCCGAAGGCTTGTGCTTTTTGGGAACGCTCGAGGCATTTCCCATAGACAGTTGTTTTTTAAAGGCCGGCATCTTCGGGTCAGAAGATTCTTTGGTGGCAGAAGAGGTAGTCGCAGTACCTTGGGGGATGGGGTTGTTATTGCTGCTCTTCTTGACAGCAGTAATCTTCCTGGCCCAGGCCAGAGAACTTTTTTGCTCTGCCGTCAACATGTCGCTCGGAGAGTTGCCAAATCTCTCAACGATTTTGGTGGCGTTGCGGATGTTCCGCTGGTTTCGGACCGAAATCGGGATTCGCTTACATGCCTTGGAACCCTCAAGGGGTTCAGCCGGATTTCCAGATAGCTTTGCAGCAGTAGAGGCCGTACTTTTCTCCGTGTAGGACTTAGTGCTGTTTCCACCCTGCTGTCGAGAGGTGCCCGGTACGGATATGGGACGGGCCTCCTGTGCTTGCTCAGTCGGACGCTGCTTTCCCTCTCTGGGGCTATCTTTGCCGGCTGCCGCGGGATTGGACTTGTCCTCAAAGGGTTAAGTCCTTCCAATAGCTTGCACAAGTGGCCGAGAAATATTTTGAGGCTGTGGAGGCCTGGTCGGCGCCGTCTGTGCGGTTCCCGAAGGATAGGTTACTTTTTTAACACGTAGTCCAAAGGCGGCATCTTTACCCGTGCAGGGATCCGAGGCTTGGTTTTTTTGTCTGTTCATAGTAACTGGCTCGTCGGCTGCCTACTAAGATGAGGCCGTTTGGCAGCCTGAAAAAAAGGGAAAGGGGAACAATGCGGTCGACTGCGGTAGAGCACCATGCCGCAGCAAGTCGCCGTTACTCCCGGAGGTGGACCAGTATCCGGGAGGCTCCGTAAAATACAGTCGGATACCCCTGACTGCAAACCATCCAATGGGCACGGAAACGCATAACACCCTGGATTAGGGGTGGACCAAGTTTTCAACTGGGCGTGGTCGTGTTCCCACCCTGAGGCCACGTTTAAAAACCATTTCCACATGCCTCAACTATTAAGGAGCTGGGGCACAGATGGAAATGATTCCCAAACTTAGCTAGCACTCCCCCGGAAGAGGATACTGTTGTGCTATTACCAGCCGGCACCCTCTGGGAGCGTTCACCCCAAGGATTTTCGTCAGCCAGGGGTGACTCTAGAATGTGCTTGTACGATATGGGAATCAAATGAAAGGCGTTAATGAGTATTTTAAAAGGTAGTGGGCCTTGGTTTATACGTCGACGGTTTTTCGTGATATCGCCATAAAGGTGGACAAGGGGTGACTCTAGAATGAGTTTGTACGATATGGGAATCAAATGAAAGGTGTTAATGAGTATTTTAAAAGGGATTGGCCTTAGTTCTACAGGTGGACGCCTTTTCGAGATATCGCCATAAAGGTGGGCCAGAATGTGTTTGTACGATATGGGTATGAAATGAAAGGTGTTAGTGAGCATTTTAAAAGGAGTGGGCCTTAGGTCTATTGGCGTGACTCTAGAATGTGTTTGTACGATATGGGTATCAAGCGAAAGATGTTAATGCGTATTTTAAATGGGAGTGGGCCTTAGTTCTATAGGTGGACGCCTTTTCGAGATATCGCCATAAAGGTCGACCAGGGGTGACTCTAGAATGAGTTTGTACGATATGGGTATCACATGAATGGTATTAATGAGGGATTTAAAAAGGAGTGGCCCTTAGTTGCATATGTGAAGGGGTTTTCGAGATATCGACCAAAATGTGGACCAGGGTGACCCAGAATATCATCTGTTGGGTACCGCTAATTTATTTATATATGTGATACAACGAACAGTATTTCAGCCAAGATTGCAAGGGCTTTTGATTTCGCCCTGCAGAACTTTTTCATTTTATTCTACTTAATATGGAAGGTGTCACACCCATTTTACAATGTTTTTTCTAGAGTTATATTTTTCGTCAATAAATCAATACAATTACAATGTTTCGTCCCTTTTTGCATATTTGGTATAGAATTATGGCATTTTTTTCATTATTCGTCATTCTCGATATCGAAAAAGTGAGCGTGGTCATAGTCGGATTTCGGCTATTTTTTATACCAAGATAAATTGAGTTCAGATAAGTACGTGAACTAAGTTTAGTAAAGATGTATCGATTTTTGCTCAAGTTATCGTGTTAAGGGCCGACCTTTAGCCGCCTTTGGTAATGAATTATCGCACTTTTTCGGTTTTTCGGAATTTTCCATATCGAAAAAGTGGGCGTGGTTATAATCCGATTTCGTTCACTTTAAATAGCGATCTGGGATAAGTTCGTATCAAGTTGCATCAAGATATCTCAAAATTTACTAAAGTTATCGTGTTTACGGACGAACGGACGGACGGACATGGCTAAATAAATTTCTTGTTTCGCCCACATCATTTGATATGTATAAGTCTATATCTATCTCGATTAGTTTATGCCGGTTAAGGGTTACCGTTATGCGAACAAAGTTAATATACTCTGGGAGCTGTGCTCAGCTGAGTATAAAAATTACAAAAGATACACTAACTCACAACTCGTTCGTAACTAAACAAAATTTACTCAGTCAAAGGATCGCAGAACAGAAGAGATCAACGCTTAAATGGAAAATCAAAAAGCTAAAATACGAACTAATGAAAAAACTGAGAGTTACAACTAACGATGATTGGTTCGTTAATAAAACTACTCTAGAATTTCCTGAAGAAGTGAAGTGGATACTCTCACTAGGGAACAAATTTGCTTTACCAACAACAAGATCAAATTTCTCACCAATACACCTGATAGCCGAAGTCAAACAACTGATCCAATCTCTAACCAATGAAAAAGAAATAGTGAGAAGGAGAGTAAGCAATATAATTATGCAATTCAAACGCAGCATAAATCATAACACATCGGAAAATTTTATATTAGCAGCTTTCCACCAGGCAAAAAGGTTTATCCTAATAAAAAAAAACGAGCTCATTATAACCGACGCAGACAAAGGTAACAAAACAGTGGCAATGTATAAAAGTGAGTACGAAGAAAAAATTAACCAACTCGTCTCAGACAAATACACATACAAAAAACAAGGATTGACCCAATAAACTCTCTCCAAAAGAAAAACAACAAAATAGTCGACGATCTGTACAAAGTAAACACATCACCTTTAGGGAGAAACAACAGCTTGTATGTTCTGCAGCCGCTGCACCAAGAATTTACGGATTACCGAAAATTAACAAACCACAAATTCCTTTACGTCTGATCTCCTCTTCAGTTATGGTCCCCTGCTATAAACTATCCAAACACATTGGCGAAATTCTGAAAACGTTGACAAATATAATATTAAAAACTCATTTATTCTAAAAGACAGGCTATCAAACATACACGTGTGTGAAAAAGAAGTTCTAGTATCTTTCGATGTCATCTCTTTGTGTACAAATATACCAACAATGCTAGCTTCAAAAATAATTACAAGTAGACAGGATTGACAATATAATTTCGGAGCTTAAACAACAATTCAAGGTAAACATCAAATTTATATGCAAAAAATGATGCGAACACAATTTTAGAAATTTTAAATAAGTACCGCAGTATATTACAATTTACGATGGAAATGGAAGTGAATTCCAAAATTCCGTTCCTGGACGTTTGCATACACAGGGAAAATCATAATCTTTTACTTGACTGGTATGCAAATCCCACTTCATCCGGGCGTCTGATAAACTACTTTTCATCGCAACCAAAAAAGTATAAAATCAACACGGCTAAGAACTTTATAAGTAAAGTATTGGCCATAAGCCAAAATAAATTTCACGAAACAAACTTAGAAAAACTAAACAAAATTCTAAGCAAAAATAATTACCGGAAAATTAGAATTAGTAGACCAGGAGATCATGAAAAGAAACTGCCGCAACCAAATAATAACAAATTCGGCACCACAAACACAAAAGAAATTTTTCAGCGCAACATACATACCACGACTTACCGAAAATGTTTACCACAGCATAGCAAAAACACCTAACACAGTACTACCTTACAGGTCAAACCACACCATGCCCATAATATATACAAGAACAATACATCCCACAGTGTTTCGTGTAGAACAAACTAGCTGGACAAAAACAAAGTTCTTATTCCAAGAAAAGTGTAATGAGAAATGAAAGAAAACAAACAAGATAACGGGATTTTTGCTTTTTTTTTTTGATATTTCTGCTCATATATATTGAGTAATTGAAGTAAGAAGGCAGGAGTGGCCGTAAAACGCATTGATTAATTTGCAAAATTCTTGTTGAATATTAAGCTTCATATTTCTTTTAAGTGAACACTTTTATATAATTTTTTTGATGGGTTGTAAGCTTGGAGGTAAGTAAAATTTTTTAATAGTAATTCTTTCACAATTAGAGTATTTTCAATATATTTAACATTCCGTTATTAAGAAGAAAAGGTATTTTTTCTCTATATTTTTGACTTTAGGGACAAAAAAGTTACATACATCCGCGGACGTCCGGGCTAAATTTTGCATATGTTATAGCCGCAAGTATTCTCCTTATAGTCGAAAGAAAAAATCATTGCGAATTCTTTGCACATCTATTTTTAATTTTTTTTGTAGATTTAGTTACCTCTACATATAAAATAGGATGTATGTACGTACCAGCTCCGACGAGATATTTTAACCTTTAAAGCTGATCTACAAACGGCAAAACCAATTTCCAGGTACAGGGAACAAACACACACAAAAATAAACGCGCAAGGTCAACAAGAGCACACCAAAAGCAAAAAGGCGGAGGTCACTAACTTCAACCTGCCACAACCTACCGCACCAGTCACCAAGGCATAAAAACAGGTACATACAAAGCAATCCTAATGCAGGTATAACCACACTGGAACGCTACACAAAACAACCCCATTTGTTAGCATCTACGCCAATACCTGAATGTAGTATAAATACTGCAAAACTGATAACAAATCAGAACGATCAACGACACTTAAGATGGCAGCACAACAATCATCAACTATTCACCCTGTCGGAAAATTAACAACACAAAGCAGTTTAGTTATAACCCTACCAAGAACGGAGTTTTTTGACATTTGGGTTCAACGTACGAAGGAAACCAGATATAAAGAATTATTGAGTTTTGTTGTACTTAAGTACGATTTAAGCGAAGCAGCCGAGTATTCGATAAAAAGTTTAAGCTTACAAATATCGGCATATTCGTCGAAGCTGGATCAAAAGTGGAACACTTCTGGAAGACATAAGGAGCGATTTTTGAATAAAAACTCGGAGTGACTTTCGGGTCCATACTTCACATTTACAATAACGGTGGATTCAAAGTTGCTATCAGACCAGCCAACCACTTCTTCAGGTTACCTTGGCCTCGGAAGACGAAAGAAGGACTTTGTTAGCTGCAGTGAAAAAACCAAACGGCGTCGAGTGGATGACCTCTTACAATCTTGAAGTCCTGGTGAATTACTTTATGCGGCAGAAGTATCAACGCGTATGTCCGGCAACAGAAATGTTGCTAACATTATAAAAAAATCACAGGAAACCACTCAAATATCCGGAAAAAAGATGACATGTGAGCCAGATGCAATATGCTTGAGCAATGTAGAAGCGTTAGCATACTACGTAGATAGCAAGTCGACGACTCATAGGTACAAAACGACTCGGAAGTGGAGCATCAAGGCAGGCCATAAAGTTTATCCATCATTTTATAGTCTAAGAAAAGCTAAGGCAGAATGCTATCCAAATGAAATTGATGTGGGTGAAACACGTGCGGATATTAAAGTCCAGTCCGTATTAGATAAAACTGTTGAGCGTTTCGTTTTAGCAAATCAAAAAGTTTTTGTTAGTTTATTACCTACAAACAGCAAGTGGGGTTGCGATGGAAGCTCTGACCATAGTACATATAAGCAAAAGTTTACATGCAGTTCTGACACTGATGAGTTTTTGTTTATATTTTCTTTCGTTCCTCTTCAATTACAGGATGAAAAAGGTATAATTGTTTGGCAGATTCCTCGATCTTCTTCTACCATGTATTGTCGTCCAATTAAATTAATTTTTCTAAACAAACAAAAGATAACCTATCCTAAAACTTTTTGTTGGATTAGGTTTTATTTAATTTAAATCTATTGTCTTTTCTACTTTGTATGATACTTTACTTTTAAGTTTTTGTAAAAAGTAATTTTCACATAATTAATTTAAATATTTACATTGTTATTATTATTATTGTAATTCACTTTTACATTCCTGACTGGTACTATAAAATAATTTTGTAAAAATTGTAGTGCCAGGATAAATACTCAAATAAATACAAAACATGTATGGACGTATGTAAAGTCACTCACATAAATAAGTAGACACCCCTTTTTGGAAAATTCTTACAATTTTCGCTTTCGCAATTTTATTTTAACTAATTTCTCATAAGAAAATTTGTCACGATCTATAACAAAAACTAAATTGTATTTAAAAAATGTTTGAAAAATTCGACGAATTTTCATATTTTAATTTATTTTCCATAAGAAAATTTGTCACGATCTATAACAAAAACTAAATTATATTTAAAAAATGTTTTAAGAATTCGACGAATTTTCATAAAAAATTTTAATTTTTTCCGAATTTTTAGAATTTTTTAGAGTATTGAGATTTGTAGTCCATTCAATTTAAGTACAATAAAGTAATATTCTTGACTCCTTTAAATTTTTTTGGATCTATGTCACTTATTCACATGAGTTACTGTATATGAAATAAGCAAATGTATGCATATGAAGTAAAATTTTGGAAAAAAATAAAAAAAAGAACATATGGCTGAAAAAATGACGTAGTTGTAATAAATGCCTGCATATGAAACGGAAAATCTCATAAAATAATTTTGTCCAGCTAGCTTGTTCTACACGAAACACTGTGCGCCCAGACGATTTCGGAAATAGCGTAACAAATCACACCTTTTTTGCACAACCAGCGGGTTAGGTTAGAATATACCCGCGGTAGGTATGCCTGTCGTAAGAGGCGACTAAAATACCAGATTAAAGGGGTTGGGTAGAGCAACTTTTCAGGTTGCCAGCGCAATATATAGCTTCTGCAAACCCAATTGTCAACCTCACCTTCGAACGGTGGGGAGCGGAGGGCAATTGGGAACACCAAGAAAGGCCAATTCCTCCTCCACTCCACCTCTCCTATCAACATTACCTAAAGGCTCTTCCTTTTTCTGCTTATAAATACGGGTGCCGATAGAAATTCTTTCCGAGCCGAATCACTTGATTTCGTTCTCAAAACACAACTTTGCCGGTGAAGCATTTGGTCTTTTGTGTTTATGTCAGCACTAAGCACTGTGTTTAGGTCAAAAGCTTATCATTAAGCCGTTGGCATCATCGGGAGGGCCACAAATCTGCCGGATAACTTTTTCTCGAATACTCCCTGAGCCATCACATATACCACCGACACCATTGTGATGTATGACAGGTATTATTAGGGACTCATTTGCATGATTTCAGTTCGTCTAGGGAGGACTTATTTGCAATAATTAACTAAGTGTAAATTAGCAATGCGAGCATCAGCTTCTTTGGAAAATATAGTCGGACGAGTGCATGCCCTCAAACTGCGGGATCCCTCAGAGCGGCTTGAGACCTGGTGAATTGTCCATCGACCAGACTTTAACAATGCGCCAAATCTTTGAAAAAAACCCGCGAAAAAAGAACTGATACACATCACTTCTTCGTCGATTTTAAGGCCGCCTTCTACAGCACGAAAAGGAGCTGCCTTAATAACGCTTTGTCTTAAATTGTTTTCCCCGCAAAACATATACGGCTGTGCAAAATGACGTTGAGCAACACCATCATTTCAGTAAGAATTTGGAAGCACTTCTTCGAGCCGTTGGAAACTAACGAGGTCTTGCACTGGGTCACCATGTATCGGGCGATTTCTTTAATTTGATAGTAGAGAAAATTATACTAGCTGCAGAACTTAACCGCTCTGGAACCATATTCTATAAAAGCGTGCAATTACTGGCGTATGCTAACGGCATTAATATCATCGGCCTGAACACCCGCTCCGTAAGTTCCGTTACTTGAAAGAGGAAAAGAAGCGGAGAAGATTCATTTGGTGGTGAATGAGGACGAAGTGCTTGATGTCATCGAGCAAAGAGTCAGCGCATTTGCGCCTTGGCAACCAAATTACTGTTATCAGCCATAGTTTCGAAAAAGTAAAAGACTTTTTTTATTTGGGAACCAGCATTAACACAATCAACAACATCAGCTCTGTAATCTAGCGAAGAACCACTCTTGCCTATAAATGCTACTTTGGACTAGGTAGCAATTGAAAAGTAAAGTACTCTCTTGGCAAACGAAAATCATGCTCAACAAGTCACTTATCATACACCTCCTGCTATATGGTGCGCAAGTATGACTATGACAACGTCAGACGAAGCGGGTATATTCGAGAGAAAAGTTCTTCGAAATACTTAATGGCCTCTATGCGTTGACGATGGCGTGTATGGAAACATATTTAATGATGAGCTGGACGAGCGTTACGCAGACATCAACATAGCGAACGCAGACAAACACAGCAGCTACGCTGGCTAGGTAATATTATGCGAATGAGAGATTACGCTCCGGCCAAGATGGTATTTTAATCGGAACCCGCCTATGGAATCAGAGGGCGGCCGCCACTCCGCTGGAGGGACCAGGTGGAAAACGCTTTAAACTCAGTTGATGAAACCAATTGGCGCCAGTAGGCAGAGAGTCGAAGGGACTGGCGCGTCTTGTTGTACGGCCATAACGGTTTAAACGGTTAAGCATTTATTAAGTAGAAGGCAGCAATTGTGGCAAAGATGATTATCTATATATTAATACGCTAACAAAATTTCCAAACAAACAATTGACAGGCGGTTTCGCATAGTTAGCATACGTAAAATCATATAAAAGTGATATTAATCGATTCGTATAGATCAGCTGCAGTGCATAGGCCTATTTTTGTTAACAAATATTACTCTATTTGTCTATAATTAATAGAAAAAGGTTTCTGTAAATCCAATAATCTCTCCAAATTTGGATATTTACTTTCTTGCACAAAAGCGCGCCATCTTTGGACAAATTATGTAAGTGCTCTAAGCCACAAACCTATATAAGCGTGAAAGATTAAAACATGGTTTCCCATTGTTGCAACTTACCTATAATAGCCTTTACCAAAATCCTAAATAATTGTTCCAAAATAATTTTTAGCGTACCAAAAAATCTTAAATAGAATTAATTTCTGACCTGCCCATTTTTTGTGGCAAATTTCACTCACACGTAAATACATAAGTCTTTATTTAACAGATTCCGTGTTTTTTATTTTAGTTGTTTACAAAAAAACATGAAAATTCCACGACGCTAATATAGACAAAATATATAGAATCCTAAGAAAAAACAATTACCCGATAAATTTAACACGCGAACTTATAGACCAGGAGACCATGAAAAACAACAACCAACCCGATAAAAGAACAAGTACTGAAGTACAAACACAAAAAAAATTCTACAGCGTTACATACATTCCAAAATTGACAGAAAATACTCATCGCAATATAGCAAAAACACAACACACAACCCTTGCTTACAAATCAAACCACACCGTCTCTACAATATATACAAAAACAAAACATCCTATACAGGCTCAACAACAAAACAACGTTATATACGAGATAAAATGCAAAGGAAGAGAACATGAAAAATGCGATAAAATATATATTGGCACAACAAAGCGAGCCTTAGCTGTTAGACTGGGAGAACATGAAGCTGACATAAAAAAAACAAAAGACCAGCACAGCGTTATCACAGCATATGTTGACACGTGGTCATACAGCTGATTTTAAAAACGCGAAAATTATAGACAAAGAAAAGAGAATAACAAAAAGATACACATTGGAAAGCCTGAGAATAATGGAAAGACGAGGAAAGACAATGAACAAACGCGAGGATACAGAAAACATTGCTGCCGCCTACATAGCATGTTTACAAATATAAAAATAATAATATTTAGTATTGACAATACTACCATGATGGTTAGATGGTACTGATTATAGTTTATTCATGTATATGTTTAAGTGACTAATGTTTTTGTTGTTTTATGTTCATGTTTTCGATACGAAATCCAATAGTGTAAGTGTTTCTTGTTAAAAATTTTTACTCATTTAACTATCTTGTAATTGTAACCTTTGATTGTGGCAGGGATTTTTTAAAAGAAATACCCCCCTGAAGATGCTAACAAATATTAGCGAAACGTTGGGATAATAGTGGAATAATCTAGTTTTATTTGCACGCTGGACTTAAATCAGAAAAGCCTGTTATTGATAAATTTTATATTGAAATCACAAATAATGAGTTCACTTTTGTTGAAACTAACTAATTTATTTATAACAATTAATAAAATTTGCCCCAAAATGTTTTTGCATTTGCAGATTTAATCGTCATTTTAGATAAAGTATGTCTTATACTGAACAAAAAAAAAGTTACAAAAATATAACATTAAATTTTTTATATTGCCTTTTATGCTAATTTATTTTATTTCTTATTTTATTTAATTATATATTGTCTTATGTCAAATTGGTTTATTATTATTATTTAAATGCAACTTGACTAAATCGGAAAGTTTCACGTTGTATATTAAACGAAACAAAAAAAGGTCCCAAAAACATTTTTGATTTTAGGTCAAAACGGCAACCGGCATCATAGCGGCCGTATTGCATAGGCAGTACATTACCCACTATCTATATATTAATAAGCTAACAAAATTTCCAAACAAACAATTGACAGGCGGTTTCGCATAGTTAGCATACGTAAAATCATATAAAAGTGATATTAATCGATTCGTATAGATCAGCTGCAGTGCATAGGCCTATTTTTGTTAACAAATATTACTCTATTTGTCTATAATTAATAGAAAAAGTTTTCTGTAAATCCAATAATCTCTCCAAATTTGGATATTTACTTTCTTGCACAAAAGCGCGCCATCTTTGGACAAATTATGTAAGTGCTCTAAGCCACAAACCTATATAAGCGTGAAAGATTAAAACATGGTTTCCCATTGTTGCAACTTACCTATAATAGCCTTTACCAAAATCCTAAATAATTGTTCCAAAATAATTTTTAGCGTACCAAAAAATCTTAAATAGAATTAATTTCTGACCTGCCCATTTTTTGTGGCAAATTTCACTCACACGTAAATACATAAGTCTTTATTTAACAGATTCCGTGTTTTTTATTTTAGTTGTTTACAAAAAAACATGAAAATTCCACGACGCTAATATAGACAAAATATATAGAATCCTAAGAAAAAACAATTACCCGATAAATTTAACACGCGAACTTATAGACCAGGAGACCATGAAAAACAACAACCAACCCGATAAAAGAACAAGTACTGAAGTACAAACACAAAAAAAATTCTACAGCGTTACATACATTCCAAAATTGACAGAAAATACTCATCGCAATATAGCAAAAACACAACACACAACCCTTGCTTACAAATCAAACCACACCGTCTCTACAATATATACAAAAACAAAACATCCTATACAGGCTCAACAACAAAACAACGTTATATACGAGATAAAATGCAAAGGAAGAGAACATGAAAAATGCGATAAAATATATATTGGCACAACAAAGCGAGCCTTAGCTGTTAGACTGGGAGAACATGAAGCTGACATAAAAAAAACAAAAGACCAGCACAGCGTTATCACAGCATATGTTGACACGTGGTCATACAGCTGATTTTAAAAACGCGAAAATTATAGACAAAGAAAAGAGAATAACAAAAAGATACACATTGAAAAGCCTGAGAATAATGGAAAGACGAGGAAAGACAATGAACAAACGCGAGGATACAGAAAACATTGCTGCCGCCTACATAGCATGTTTACAAATATAAAAATAATAATATTTAGTATTGACAATACTACCATGATGGTTAGATGGTACTGATTATAGTTTATTCATGTATATGTTTAAGTGACTAATGTTTTTGTTGTTTTATGTTCATGTTTTCGATACGAAATCCAATAGTGTAAGTGTTTCTTGTTAAAAATTTTTACTCATTTAACTATCTTGTAATTGTAACCTTTGATTGTGGCAGGGATTTTTTAAAATAAATACCCCCCTGAAGATGCTAACAAATATTAGCGAAACGTTGGGATAATAGTGGAATAATCTAGTTTTATTTGCACGCTGGACTTAAATCAGAAAAGCCTGTTATTGATAAATTTTATATTGAAATCACAAATAATGAGTTCACTTTTGTTGAAACTAACTAATTTATTTATAACAATTAATAAAATTTGCCCCAAAATGTTTTTGCATTTGCAGATTTAATCGTCATTTTAGATAAAGTATGTCTTATACTGAACAAAAAAAAAGTTACAAAAATATAACATTAAATTTTTTATATTGCCTTTTATGCTAATTTATTTTATTTCTTATTTTATTTAATTATATATTGTCTTATGTCAAATTGGTTTATTATTATTATTTAAATGCAACTTGACTAAATCGGAAAGTTTCACGTTGTATATTAAACGAAACAAAAAAAGGTCCCAAAAACATTTTTGATTTTAGGTCAAAACGGCAACCGGCATCATAGCGGCCGTATTGCATAGGCAGTACATTACCCACTATCTATATATTAATAAGCTAACAAAATTTCCATACAAACAATTGACAGGCGGTTTCGCATAGTTAGCATACGTAAAATCATATAAAAGTGATATTAATCGATTCGTATAGATCAGCCGCAGTGCATAGGCCTATTTTTGTTACAAATATTACTCTATTTGTTTATAATTAATAGAAAATGTTTTTTGTAAATCCAACAATCTCTCCAAATATGGATATTTACTTTCTTGCACAAAAGCGCGTCATCTTTGGGCAAATTATGTAAGTGCTCTAAGACACAAACCTACATAAGCGCACGCGCCATTGTTGCCACTTACCTATAATAGCCTCTACCAAAATCCTAAATAATTGTTCCAAAATAATTTGTAGCGTACCAAAAAATCTTAAATAGAATTAATTTCTTACCTGCCCATTTTTTGTGGGAAATTTCACTTACATGTAAATACAAAGTCTTTATTTAACAGATTCTTTATTTTTTATTTTAGTTGTTTACAAAAAAACATGAAATCGCAAATAATGAGTTAACTTTTGTTGAAACTAACTAATTTATTTATAACAATTAATGGCAAATTTGCCCCAAAATGTTTTTGCATTTGCAAATTTAATCCTCATTTTAGATAAAGTAAGTCTTATACTGAATAAAAAAAAAAGTTACAAAAGTATAACATTAATTTTTTATATTGTTTTTTATGCTAATTTATTTAATTTCTTATTTTATTTTGTTATATATTCTTTTATTTCAACTTAAGTTATTATTATTCAAATGCAATTTAACTGAATCGGAAAATTTCACGTTGTATATTAAATGAAAAAAAAAAACGTTCCAAAAACGTTTTTGATTTTAGGGCAAAACGGCAACCGGCATCATAGCGGCCGTATTGCATAGGCAGTATATTACCCACTATCTATATATTAATACGCTAACAAAATTTCCATACAAACAATTGACAGGCGGTTTCGCATAGTTAGCATACGTAAAATCATATAAAAGTGATATGAATCGATTCGTATAGATCAGCCGCAGTGTATAGGCCTATTTTTGTTGACAAATGTTACTCTATTTGTTTATGATTAATAGAAAAAGTTTTTTGTAAATCCAACAATCTCTCCAAATATCGATATTTACTTTCTTGCACAAAAGCATGCCATCTTTGGACAAATTATGTAAGTGCTCTATCCGAAGATTAGAATCTTCATATTTCCACAATGATCACATTAAAAGCCGGAAAAAAGTCTAAGTGCACTTATTGCGTTTTTATATGGAACTGTTTGTTCACTTCACTTAATTTCAAGTAATTTCACCATAATTCTATGTCAATTTCATTTGATTTTACAAAATTTTTATATTGTTGTTTAAGGAGCTCCATACCAAAACGTTATAATTACATGTGAAAAGTTTGTAGAAAATTTAAGAAAATACAATCAAGAAGTACAAAGTCTTAGATAAAATTCAAAATTTTACAGAAAAATTTAAGTAGGTTAGACCAGTCTGCTATATTTCCAACACTTGATGCATAGACTGAGTTGAAAAAAATACACGTTGGTCGAATTTCGACCACAGGCGATACTAGTTTGTTTTAATAATTGAATAAAGTACGTCTTCATCAGTTGTGACACTCCATATAAGAGGTTTTCCTTTTGTATCGCCATTCCCTGTGACAGAAGCATAGAGATGTCATTTCTTTTCGAAACTTTGGGTGAAAACAAAGGAAATGGTGGGGCAGGATTTCGGTTATTGAATACAACAAGTGAGGAAGTCTAGGTTCGGGTGAAAACGATCATTACATACCCAGCTGTACATTGCTGTTGTTGTTTGTTTTGTGTGCTTAATAGCGCTACAAGGCTGCGCAATAATACATGGTTATATTCTGAACTAATTTTCATTTAAGAGAAGCAAAAAGGATAAAGAGGCTAGCGTGTAAGGTCGGCGGAGGCCGCAAATTTAGCGAGAGAGCGTGTCCTTATAAGACAGCTCGATCCCAGCGACGCCCAAATAAGGGATATAAACCAACGCATCGGATCGCTTGTGGATGAAGACAAGCGGGTGAAATGGGAAGAGCACCTAAGCGGTTGTAACATCTCTGCCGGTGTAGGTAAGCTTTGGTCCACCGTAAAGTCCCTATCGAATGCCTCTAAGCACAGTGAAAAAATTTCCATCGCCTTTGGCGATAAAGTGCTGTCGGATGGGAAAAAATGCGCGAGCGCTTTTTGCCAACAATATATAATGCATTCTCCGGTCGACAAAGTTAGGCGGATGGCCAACAGACACGCACATGAACATAAATTCAGCGCGTATCCAATTACCATCACCGCCAAAGAGGTTGAGGATGCCATCGGCAAAGCTAAACCATCTAAAACAGTGGGCCCAGACGGCATAGCCATGCCTATGCTTAAAAGCCTAGGAAACGAGGGTTTCAAATATTTAGCACATGTCTTCAACCTGTCTTTTTCCACCTTTGTCATTCCCGAAACATGGAAAATGGCCAAGGTTGTCCCGCTACTAAAGCCTGGAAAACCAGCTAACATGGGGGAGTTATATCGCCCGATATCTCTCCTATCGTTAGTAGCCAAGACGCTTGAAGGCATTTTCTCCCCTACTTCAAAGCAAATTTGCAGTTAGCCTGTCATCAGCATGGCTTCAGAAAAATTCATAGCACCACCACCGCACTAAGTGCCATTAGCATCCAGATAAATTGCGGTTTGAATCAAAACCCCCACCATAGAACTGTACACGTTGCGCTAGACCTATCAAAAGCTTTTGATAGCGTCAACCATGGCACTTTACTGCAAGACGTGGAAGGGTCTACCCTTCCCCCATGTCTTAAAAGGTGGACCGCATATTATCTGGGTGGTCGGCAGGCATCGTTGCAATTTAGAAACGGAACATCAAAACCAAGAAGAATTAAACAAGGGGTGCCACAGGGTGGTGTCATATCCCCACTTTTGTTTAACTTCTACATATCAAAGCTACCTTCGCCACCAGAAGGAGTTACTATCGTTTCCTACGCCGATGACTGCACAATAATGACCACAGGACCAGGCCCATAGATCCATGAGCTTTGCAACAGAATAACCGGCTACCTCCTTGATCTCTCCAGTTTTTTCGCCTCGCTAAACCTGGCATTATCACCGACTAAATCCTCGGCGACCTTATTTACAACATTAACGTCCCAAATGTCGACCAATTTGAACATCCAAGTCGATGGCACTACGCTACCGACTGTGCTACACCCCAAAATCTTGGGTATGACGTTTGATCAGGATCTACATTTTAGTGAGCATGCAGCCGAAATTGTACCGAAAATCCAAAGCCGTAATAAAATCCTCAAATGTCTTGCTGGCAGTACTTGGGGAAAAGACAAAGAAAGGCTCATTACTACTTACAAAGCAATTGGCCAGCCGAATGCATGCTACTTGTCCCCTATATGGTCGCCAAGCCTAAAAACTACTCACTGGCAGAAGCTACATGCCTGCCAAAATACTGCTCTCAGAACCGCCACGGGCTGTCTTCTTATGCCCACAGAAGACCATCTACATAATGAGGCAAGAATACTCCCCATCAGGGAGAGAAATGAGATGCTAACCAAACAGTTCCTGTTGAATACCCAGAAACCTGGGCATCCCAACAGACATCTATCTGATTGATGGGCCAAACCGCCCAGGGGCTTAAGGGGTCATCTCCGTAAGCATTATTAGGAAATACGGCACCTGAGAACTCAACCGTATGAAGCCAAAAAATACAAGCAGGTCCTCAGTGAACTCCACAAACAGGTGTCGGACCTTTATGCCACGAATTGCCCGGTGAATCCAGTACTCAAAGGAAAATACCCAAAACTTGCGGAAGTGGAACGCACACTCCGCAGGAAAACGCGAGTCACTCTAGCTCAACTTCGATCAGGATACTGTAACAGGTGAAACTTTTACCTATCCAGAATCAACCCCGATATACAAATTGTATGCCCTACTTACATGTGTTCCTACATTACACCAACCATCTCTTTAATTGTAATATGGAACCAACGCCTCTAGCAACCCTCTCATTATGGTCCACCCCTGTTGAAACAGCAAGTTCCTTGGACTCCCGTTGGAGGATATTGATGACAATTTGTGATCGGTCGCACCTATTGGATGGGCGAAGCACTGCTACAACAACAACAACAACAACAGCGGGTAATAATGCTGTTTATTTTAAAATAAAGATACAACAGAACAATAAACATAAACACACAAGTGCCATTGTACTAAAAAGCGTTATTACAAAAAAAGGGGAGGGTTATTAACGAGATTTTCCAACTTTTACTAGAAATAGCTCATTACCTGCATCTACGCATATTGAAAATATTTCCTGTTAAAAGGCATACATGTGCACCAAATTTTTCGTCGAGTTATGGCTCCAAAAACGTCGGGAAATGCATTGTAAGAAAGGGAAAGTGCCGCCAATTTTTCAAGATTTGAATTTTTCCCCATTTCTTGTTATAATGGCACAAAATACGATTGGTACAAAATTATTTTTCGCTAAGATTTAACTTTATATTTTTGCCTACGACCCGTTTGAAATTCATTTAATAAAAGTGGGCGTGGTCCTTAAAAAATCTTATCCATTTTTACTAGAAATATTTCCTGCTATAAGAAAAATATGTGTACCAAATTTTGTTACGATATGTAAATTTTTCTTCGAGTTGTGGCTCCCGAAACATTGAAAATTGCTTAGACAAAAAAAGGGACGGTGCCACACCCATTTTAAAAAATTTTAGGGTTTTCCAATTTAATGTTATAATTCAATTTAGAAAGTAAAATTCTATTGTCACAAAGCTCTTTTTCGCTAAGATATAGCTTGTTATTTTCGTCTATGACCCTTTTTTATAAAATTGGGCGTGGTCTTTAACCGATCTCGTCCATTTTCTTTAGATATATTTTCTGCTAGGGGAAAATTTGTGTACCAAATTTTATTACGATCCGTTAATTTCTCTTCAAGTTACGGCTCCCGAAACATAGAACATTGCTTAGTCATAAAAGGGGCGATGCCACGCCCATTTTTTTATATTTGAAGTTTTTCCTATTTATTGTTATTAATCCACTTGGGAAATGAAATATCATTGATATAAAGCTCTTTTTTGTAAAGATATAGCTTATTTTATTCGTCCACGTCCCTTTTAAAAATTGTATATATAAAAGTGGACGTAGTCCTTAACCATATAGTAAAAGCAACCTCTCTGCCGAATTTTTTTACGATAGGTTTAACGATTTTCGATTTATGATTAATAATATTTGCAAAATTGATTTTATCACAAGTGGGCGATGCCACGCCCATTAAAAATTTTTTTTTTCAAATTTTTATCAAGAGTCTCAATATCAGCCCACACGTCAAATTTCAACATTCTGGGTGTATTATTTACTAAATAATCCGATTTCGCTCATTTTCAATACCAATCTATTATGTGTCCAGATAAGCTCGTGTACCAAGTTTGGTGAAGATATCTCAATATTTACTCACGTTATCGTGTTAACGGACAGACGGACGGACATGGCTCAATCAAATTTTTTTCGATACTGATGATTTTGATATATGGAGTCTATAGCTATCTCGATTACTTTATACATGTACATTGTACAGTGTACAACCAACCGTTATCCAATCAAAGTTATAATACCCTGTGTACAAGTACAGCTGGGTATAAAAACAAAAAAATGTAAAGAGCAATATATCGGCACTCTGATGTTTGTGAGTGTAGCTGGCCTTTAGTAACAATATAGGAGTATTACATATATGACTAAAACAAACTTTTTTTAACACCTGGCATCTCTTAGTTTTTCCAATTTGCGTCAGTAGTCGTGAAGCACAGATGCCTGGTGCGTTTTGTAGCGAGGCTGGCAAAATGGCCAACACGATTTAGCTCAAAATTGATTTTCAATAAGTCATTAATGAATTTAGTACATAATATTTCTACATACGCTGCATCTCAATATCAACATTTCCTTGGATACTACGAAGTAATGATGGTGTGCCTCCTCCAAACTTAAATGAGCAGCTGAAATTCTTAAAATGCGAACAAGGATCCAGGTTCCAATCAATTTTAGCATGGATACTCGAGGCAACTATTTTACAAATTTCCTCTGAGCAGGTAGGTGGATTTAATGACGTTGTAGTACATTCACTACTTGTCGCAAAACATTCCTTTGGGAGCCGGGAGGGAGCTGTGCTTATCAAAAATAGAATTGGAGAGGCTACTAACAATGTAGTTACCACAAAAGTGGCCGCTGTTATGGCAATTTTGTGAACAGTGTCGGATATGTGTAACCATATACAAGGAGCGCAACAAATCCATCCGAGCATTGCATTCTGCAAAGAAAAAGTAGGCATAAATGTAAATGTGTACGAGTTAGGTAAGCAGGAAAATTCAAAATCATTCTTAAACTTTAACAATTAAGAGGAATCAGGGAACGTACATACATATATAATAAGTTTTGTTTACTAAGCTGATCTAGCTTACGCCAGGTTGAAATATTTTTCATAATCGGGTTAAATGACAAAGTTTTCTTTTTTTTGCTCTATTTCTTGTTTCATGAGCCTGCTCAAAATTGAACTAGAGCAATCTAGGTCACAAATTTCTTCGCCAGCTCTTTGTGAAAAACAAATCTGTAATTTGTGGATTAAAAACTTAATTAATTGATATCAAAATGAAATCAAATAAAAAAATATTAAAAGTAAATAATTTATTGAAAGCAGAATTTTCGTTATTAAGGTAATTTGTTTTATTGCTCGAGGTCAAGGCCTAACAAGACTTTTTTAACAAAAAAATTTTGACAATTGCCAAGGCTCGTTGTATAGATGAATTTCGGGAACTGCTAAATTCCTTCACCGGCAACGTTTAGGCGCCGCTGTTATAACCATTCAGCTATCACAGCGGTTGTTTGCTTGTCTTCATTTTTTCTACTTTTATTTAGTTTCTTGCCAATTGATTTTCACAGCGCTGTGACATTTGTCGAAGAAACGACGTGGACATTGTACTTGTTTTTATGGCATTGATGTCATAGCAACATATTCATTGACACTTTTTCCCCGTGCTCTGGGATGTATTAACAATTTTTGTTTTTTTTGTTGTATTAACGACAAAGAAACTCCCCGAAGGTTTTGGGTAGTGTTATCGATGTTGATGGTCATTTGCCGGATATAGATCCGGTACGTTCCGGTAACAAAACCACATTAAACCTTCTAGGCCATCCCGCCACCCACCCTAGTTCCATGACGAACTTGGGGTCGCCAGAGCCTCGCCGGCTAAATATGTATGTATGTGTATGATACATTCATATTACTAACATGATTACCCTCGCGTAGGTGAGGTTGACAATTGGGCTGCGGAAGCTTTGATGCTATACAGCTTTATATTGCGCTTATCAACCCCTTAAATCCCTATCGGCCTATTGATAAGATCGCGGGTTCGAATCGAGATCAAGGTCTAACAATAACTTTTATATTTTTATTAGGGTAGTGATAATTTTTTTTCTTAATTGAAAAAAACTTTTATTTTTAATTAATATAGTTGAAAGAATATTAATATAGCTCATTTTCATCGGCAATGTTTAGGCCCTGCTGTTATAACCACAGCGGATGTTTGTTTGCCTTCATTACTTCTACTTCTGTTCTTGCCCATTGATTTTCCCAGCGCTGTGACATCTGATGAAGAAATGATATGGCTATTGGACTTTATTTATGGCAATGATGCTATAGTGTCACATTTATTGACACTTTTTCTGTGCTCTGGGATTTATTGACCATTTTTGTTGTTTTATTGATTTATTCATTTGTAAGATCTCGGTTTCGAATCGAGCTCAATGCCTTACAATAATGTTTTATCTTTATTTTTGTTATGATACATTTTTTCTTAATTAAAACAATGCTTTTTTATAATTGAAAAATTGTATTTGGTTTTTGGAATAGTGACATATTTATTGACACTTTTTCCCCATGCTTTGGGATGTATTAAACATTTTTGTTGTTTTATCGGCCTATTGATTTTTAATATTCTAGTCTACTTTTAAACTTCTTTTATATAAAAGTAGGCGTAGTCTTTAACCGACCCCGTCCATTTTTACCAGAAATATTTCCTGCTGTAAGGAAAATATTGGTAGCCAATTTTATTAAGATATGTTAATTTTTCTTCGAGCCATGACTTCCGGAACATAGAAAATTGCTCAGTCAGCATCAGCCCCTTGTGCCACGTCCGTTTTAATAAAAAATTATATTTGCTAACTTATTGTTATAGTTACATTTAGAAAGTAAATAACCATTAATATTAAGCCCTTTTTTATTTAATTATTTATAGCTTATTTTATTCTTCAACGACACCTTTAAAAATCTTTTCTATAAAATTAGGCGTTGTCCTTAACCAATTTCGTTAATTTATCTCCGAAGCATTCCTGATAGTAAAGGCAAGCTCTCTGCTGAATTTTGTTATGATAGGTTTAACGGTTTTATGTTTAATAATATTTGTAAAATTGATTTATTCACAAGTTAGCTGTGCCCCCCCCCCCCCCCCCCCCATTTTCAAAAATTATTCCGAATTTTTACCAGAGTCTAAATATCAGTCCATTCATGAAATTTCAACTTTCTAAGTAGGTGTATTGTTTAGAATAAAATTGAGTTTTCCAAAATGTTATATATATATATATAAAGACGAAATAAAAATAAGCAGTTCATTTATATTAATTGACAAAAACCAGCAAAAAAAATGTATCCTTGTGCAAAGACATATTCTCACTGAAATTTGTATTTGTGTTTATTTGAAAATTTGTTCATAGCACAACAATTTGATATTTGATTTAAAAATTTTGACTTAGACTCCACTTAGACCGATATCATCTGCTTTAGGCGTACCATGTTACAAACTTTCAAAGCAAATTGAACATACCTTAAAAACATAATTTGTAGTAACCTGAATGTCAAAAATTCCCTCCAACTAAAACACAACCTCCAAGATGTTAGCATAGCAGAAGATGAAATTCTAATATCGTTTTATGTGGTTCCCCTTTTTACATACGTTCCTATACTAATAGCTATTCGCACAATAATGTGAAAATGGGAAACACTAAACAACACAATACTTCAACAAATAAACAATTTAAACCTTGCCTCGAATTCTGCTTGAGGGACAACAATTATTTTATATACGATGGCAAATTATATCAACAGGGATACGGAATGCCTATGGGCCAAATTACTTGACGACAGCAAAACCGAGCTCAAATCCTAGAACATATACATCAATTACATAAATAAGTATGTAAACGATATATTTGCAATAATTAAGACAAAGGACGTGGAAGAAATTTTAAAAACTTTTAACGCACCATAAACACCCAAAACTCCAATTCACTATAGAAATTTAATATTTTAAAATTTGAAAAAAAAAAATGTTCAAACAAGCTAAAATATTTTTCTTTTTGACAATGTAGTCCAGTTCGTGTACGCGAGTACTATCAAATTCAATAAAATTTTGTTCATTACACTTCGGTTTTATCATGCTCGTTCAGGGCGAGATCAAGGGCAAGAAGCCCTCGAGAGATGACGAAAGAGCTATTCTAAGTCTGTTGATTCATCATCCTGTGAAGCGCAAAATGGTCAACTTACTGCAGCTATCGCATGCATAGAAACCTCGAATCCAATGGAACAGTTTCTGACTTTTATTCCAAATGGTGGCCCACGACTTAAAAAATGACAGATTACGTTTTTACCAAAAAGATAGCATTGATATATAAGACTGTCGTTATATGTCTTACTAACTATGCCCAAACATGAGCCGCCAGTATAATGGAATGGAGACAAGAATCTTAGAAGTGAATGATAATGCGGATTATATTTCATGCATGGGATATTCTACAAATGTAGATGGTAATGCAGCAGCCAGCGCGTGCTTCCATGCAGACCATTTTAAATTTTGTACCAAAGCTTGGGTGATACTCGCTGGTCAGGTCGTGCTGATGCTGTAAACCAAAAAGAAATGCGTTCGGTACATACGAAGAGACTTTAAACAGTCTTTAAAGACCAGCGAATATGAGTCTGTACGAGTTCGATAAGCAACCACTTGGCTTTCAAGCACCGCCTGAAACTTTTCTCCCTGTTATTGATGAATTAATATAGGTGCGTTTGAAGACGAAATTGCCTCTCACAAGCTAGTTTTTGGGAGATTCTATTTTATTGGTGAACTGATGGTCATGGAATCAAAAGAATTCGAACTAGAGGCTAAGAAGCTTTTGTAAACATAATATTAAAATGTTTTTGTTTTCGATAAGGGAATGTACCTAGATTTTATTTTCTTTCTGTGACACTATGCAGCTGCAGTCTCAAAAATTTTATAGGATGTCTTCTTTTCATTGTGAATTCAAAATTCACTGCCAGCATATTGTTATAGCAATATAGGAGTACTACATATATACTATTTGACAAACCATTATTTTATTTTGAAATAATACTTGATATTGTACCGAATATTAGCATCACCAAATGGCCAGATTGAAGTAGCAAATCGTGAACACAGCCGAGCACATAGATCTGTAGAGGAAAATTTTAAGCAACTGCTAGAGAGCTATTATTTCCCAAACATGAAAAAATTACTTAACTCTATTGTTAAAAATTGCAAAACTTGAATGGAAAATAAATACAATAGGAAACTCGCTGACACTCTTATTGGAGAAACTCCTATTCCCGAATATTCCGGACAAATATTGCATATTGATGTTTTTTCCACGGACAAGCAACATTTCTTGACTTCTATCGATAAGTTCTCAAAGTTTGCGACCGTGATTCCGATTGCATCAAGAAATCTCATTGATATTAAAAATGCTCTCTTTCAGATGCTAAGTAGGTACAAAAAAACCAAACTAATAGTTTCAGATAACGAAAAGGCTTTTCAGGCAAATGCTATTCAAAGTCTATTGAAAAATTACTTTGACGCCGAGCAGTTCTTTGTACCACCTCTTCATAGCAAGAGCAATAGGCAAGTGGAACGGTTCCATTCGACCTTAATGGAGATTGCGCATTCCGTCAGGGTTCAACAGGAAATTTCGGATACAATTGATTTGATTCTGATAGCCACGCTAAAATATAATGAAACTTATCATTCTGTCACAGAGGCAAAACCAATTGATATAATTAATGACTTCGATCACGCGCGACTAAATAAAATAAAAGATAAACTGAAGGTAGCTCAGAAGAAGCTGTTAAGGCGTACTACTGCAAACAAAAGAAATTTTGACGGGGGTGAGGTGGTGTTCGTGAGAAGAAACAAAATATTGGGTAATAAATTTGATAAGGTTTTCGTGGAGAAGAAGGGGCAAAAAGACCTAGGGACTGCGGTCTTAATAGACAGTAGGAAGGTTTACAAAAACAATTTACGTTAGAGAAGGAGAGACGCAAATGGAGAAGTGTGAATAATAACATAGCCTATTTCGGTTTCTGTTTTTCAGCGTTTTGTTTATTGCGGAGGCTTTCGGCGAGATAATAAAATATTCCACATCAAAATACATCCCCATTACGGAAGGCCGTGTCGCGATTTTCGAGGACTACACTCCTTTGGCACACTTGACCAACTTAACAAAATATCAACAACTTCAACAAGAGACGGAAAATCTACTGACGTATATCCCACAGACTTCCTTAAAGAAACTTTTGGAAGTTGACATAGAACAATTAGATCGACTTTTGAACACAATTACAATTCATCACCGACACTCGCGCAGCCTAAACTTTTTGGGCACGGCATTAAAAGTTATTGCCGGTACCCCTGACTTCGACGACTTTAACGAACTTAGGACTAAAACGGAAATAATTCTACAAAATAATGACGACAAAATGGTAATAAATACTAAAATACAAGAACAAATAAACAAACTTACGGACGCAGTAAACAAATTAAGTTTCACCAAGAAATTTTCTGAAAGTCAAGCACTAAATCTATTTCAACTAGCAAGTAGCAGAACAAGAGCAATTATTGAAGATTTAGAAAATACGGCATTGTCAATAGCACTAGCCAAGGCAAATATTATAAATCCAGTACTTTTAGACAATAATGAAATAAACTTTATCTTTAATAATGAAAATTTTAGTGTAAGCATTAATGATATATTAATTAACAGTAAATTTAAGATAGTTCAGCAAAACAATATCATTATTTACTATGTCAGATTCCTATTATTTGAGACCTCTGTAATGCAACCTCTATATATCCGGTTTCCCATAACAACAAAATAATAAATTTCGAATCTAGTTTAGCCGCAAAATGTCAAAATAATTATAAAGTGTTGAAAAATTATAACAAACAAAGTGCTACAATTTTTTGCCAAGATCTTAAGGAACCAGGTAATCACTGTCTCAAAAACCTTTTAAATACTTACGAAGCAAACTGCTCCGAGGTAACTGCATACTTACAGCCAATAACAGAGGTCAATGACGGTGTCCTCATTATAAATAACGCGATTGCAACCATCAAAATTTCCAACAAGCAACCAACCCAAATTAATGGTGACTACCTTGTAACATTCAAAGTCTCTTTCACAATTAACCAAACGCTATTCATAAACAAGGAACAACGAATTTTCGTTAACCCAGAAACTCCATTGGCACATAGAGTTAATACCACAGAACACATAAAAAACCTTTCCTTGCCCGTTCTTTAAGAACTTCATTTCAAGAACCTTATCCATATAGAAGGCTTTAGAAAGAAAATTGCATTGCATGTCTCAATATACAATTTACTCTTCTCGTCAGTAATTTTCATTGCATTTATTTTGATAATTTTTAAAATCATATCTCGAAAGCAAAAGAAATAAAGAGAACAAGTAAGGACGGGACTGTCTTCGGCTATGCCGAAGACTTCATACCTTTCATGAATGGGGCTGAACAATAATCTTATCCCGTTCGTAATCTCCGAATAATCGGATGTATAAGATAAGAAATATCTAGTGAACAGATCTACATACCTAAACGATTTTTAAGATAAATAAAAAATAAAAAATAGGTAGGTACTTTGTGTGAGGATGCAAAGTTTCAGGTTTTTTGTGGTCTGCGTGTAAAAACTGTGACTACGAATCACGTATTTCAACAATATATGACGTAAACGTAACTATCTGATGAAATGTTTTGAATTTTGAAGCTTCTAGCCGTAAAGAAGGGGAACAAAAATACAGTTTATATGGGGTATACAATATATGTACCACCGATCTCTATGATTTTTTTCAGACAACAATATATGCTATATACGTAAGCATTTGGTGAAATTTGAAGCTTCTAGCTGTTAAAACGGTGCAGAAATTGCGCAAAGTTTCTTATCTGAACAATCGGTTGTATGAGATATATACTATATATACCACCGATATCAATGATTTTTTCAGACAACAACATATACTATACACGTAAGCATTTGGTGAAATTTGAAGCTTCTGGCTGTTAAAATGGGGAAGAAATTGCGCAAAGTTTCTTATCTGAACAATCGGTTGTATGAGATTATATATACCACCGGTCTCTATGATTTTTTCAGACAACAATATATGCTATACACGTAAACATTTGGTGAAATTTGAACATATCTAAACGATTTTTAAGATAAATATAAAATAAAAAATAGGTAGGTACTTTGTGTGAGAATGCAAAGCTTCACGTTTTTTGTGGTCTGCATTTAAAAACTACGACTACGAATCACGTATTTCAAAAATATATGAAGTAAACGTAACTATTGTATGAAACTTGATGAATTTTGAAGCTTCTATCCGTAAAAAAGGGGCAAAAATGACAGTTTGTATGAAGTATATAATATATATACCACAGATCTCTATGATTTTTTCAGACACCAATATATGCTATAAACGTAAGCATTTGGTGAAATTTGAAGCTTCTAGCTGTTAAAACGGGGCAGAAATTGCGCAAAGTTTCTTATCTGAACAATCGGTTGTATGAGATAGATACTATGTATACACCCGATCTCAATGATTTTTTCAGACATCAATATATGCTATACACGTAAGCATTTGGTGAAATTTGAAGCTTCTAGCTGTTAAAATGGGGCCGAAATCGCAAAAAAAAAAATATTGTAACGTAATTGCTTGCAATTCCTCTTATTTGCAATCCTCTGCTAAGTTCGAATCACTAAACTGTTGAATAAATAACTCCAATATTGAATGATGAAAAAAATGGCCTTTATTAAGTACTTCACAATAACACTTATAATTTGCTACTCGCTGGCTTAATAACCAAACTGATTGATAACTCAAATGAAACTCTACTATTGGCCGCCAGATCGCGTGCTTAATCAAACTGATTGATAGCTCAACTCAAACTGAATTACTTCTTACTCGCCTGCCCCGCTTTTATAGTTTACGCTGCATACTTCTAGGCTCTTCCATTTCCAGAACTTACCAACTATATTCGTGTGTGTATAGTTCTCATATAGTTTCTACTTGTTTACAATTGTCTACTTTTTAGCGGTTCTCAGATGTACATATGTGAGTTTGTAGTTTACACTCTCCCGCACACACATAAGCGTATAAGTAAATTCATCTGTGTGTGACATCTCATCTCTCGCTGCCTTGTATGTAAATGTTGCTCGTCGGAATGTGTACATATGTGTAGACGCAATTATTGATTCGTTTATGTAGATACATAATGATTGAATTATTGATGTGAATTCACGTCACTGCTTAGCATCGGCCTGGAAATGGCAGCACTCCTTAGTTTTGCTAATATTCGTAACACTGCCCTCCACCTAAGTCTGATCGTCCCGATCAGACAAATCTCCCAATCGAAACGCCGCTAGCATCTCCAAATGTACCACCCTTCTAATCCGTGGTTTCCCAGTGGTGTAGATGGTATCACTGATCTTCTTCACAACTTTGTACGGGCCTTCCCAACTGCACCGAAATTGGGCTGGAACACCTTTCCGCCGGTGAGGGTTGTTTAACAGTACCAAATCTCCATTCCGGAAACCTTCCGAATTATTTTCCCTGTCGTACCTGTGTTCCATCTTACTACTCATTATTCTGGATCGCTCTCGCACTCTGTTGCTTGGCCAATGAAGAACTACTTTGTAGAGCTTGTTCTTGACGGATTGGCTTCACATACTCAGTATCGTTCCGACGTTTCCCAACAAAAGTGCGCGCTGGCTTGAAACCATCCTTGCATTCTTTCTGAAAAATTCTTTCAGTCATTTTAGTGCGTCCATTAGGGTTTGTTGATGCCGGTCTTTTCCTCGGAGGTACTTTTAATTTCGCTTTATTTGGCACATTCGATCCATCAACCTTTGCTCGATCTACTTTCCTTGACTTTCGTGGTCTCTGTCGAATCTCCTCCACCAGCACTCGCTTACTGCTGAACCCTTTTTCCAAACTGAAGTTAAGTGGCACATCTTGGTTCTCATAATGCATCACCCTTCTCTGCATATCGATCTTGATGTCATGGTCAACCAAGAAATCCACTCCCAATATAACTTCATCAACGATCTCCGCCACAACGAATTTGTGTAGAACCATGACCGTCCCAATTAGAACTTCACATATTACTTCTCCCTGGACTTGGTTATATTCGCCTGTGACCGTACGCAACCTCGCTCCAGGTAATGACTTTACTCTCTTGTAGACCAAATCAGATCGAATCAGGGAATGAGATGCGCCCGTATCTACAGTCAGTACACGCTCCTTGCCATCCACATTCCCTCTGACGGTAAGACTTCTTGATTTCCTTCCAATTTGCGACACAGATATCACAGGACATTCAATAGCCGGGGCAATTTTTCGTTCTTTATCTCTTACTCGCTCTTGCTCATCTCCTCCAGCTTTGCGTTTACGGCCACCCACATTGTTGGAACTATTAGGACCAAGATCGCAATGACGTGCAATGTGACCGGACTTCCCGCATTTGAAGCATTTGATAACTTTTTCACTCCGCTTTTGCGATCCTTTCAGCACCTCCAATATTGCGTCTACCCACTCTGGCCTTTCTACTTACACACGGCGTGCTTTGAAAACTGGCTTACACAGAAGGACGCTGTTTCCTGAATCAGAGCTTGCGACACCGTTTCTGCGAATGTTGGCTTTGGGTTTGCGTATGTAGCTTGCTTCATTTCCACGTCTCGTATGCCATTTATAAAACTCTGTATTTTTACCCTCTCGGTGTATTCCACAGGTGCGTCCGCATTTGCGAGATGAGCCAACCTTTCAGCTTCTGAAGCAAACTCCTGCAAAGTCTCGTTAGCTTTTTTGGTAGCGGTTTTGCAATTCTATTTGAAATATCTGTTTTCTGTGTTCGCTTCCGTATCGCCGTTCTACAGCAGCCATCAATGCGTCATAACTGTTCCGTTCGTACTCTGAAATAGTCTGTAAGATTTCGACAGCTGGTCCTTTCAATGCTACGAAGAGTGCGGCAACTTTATCTTCCACATTCCAGTTGTTCACTGCTGCGGTCTTCTCAAACTGTAGCTTAAAGACTTGGAAAGGAACAGAACCGTCAAAGGATGGTGTTTGTACCTTTGAATTACTAGTTGAAACTGCTGGGCGATTTAGTTGCAACTGCTCTATATGTCCTCTTAAAGCATCCACCTCGGCCTCGATTTTTTCTTCAAACTGTAAAATTTTTGTATCTTGCGCCTCCAACTTCGAGGAAATACGTCCTTCTTGCTCTTCCAATTGAGCAGAGATCTGCGATGATATCTGTGCTGAAATTTGAGCCGACATTTCGGATATCCGTGCCTCTTGTGCTTCAATCTTCGCTGTTATACGGTTCTCCTCCGATTCCAGCTGAGATGACATTTGCGACGACATTTCGGATATACGCGTTTCTTGTGCTTCAATCTTTGATGTTATACGTGTCTCTTGAGATTCCATCTGTGATGACATTGTTGATGTTTGAGCATATATTGCAGCCAATATCATGTTCAGGTCTGTGTTCGCCATTGTCTGCGGTGTTTCTTCCATTTTTGTTATTTCTTCGCCATCAAGATGAAAGTCATAATCTTCCACATCAATTCCTTCTGCTTCCATTGCCTCTCGTAGCCGTGCCTGAAGTTCAAGTTTAACGCCGCGTGTATTCAATCCACGGCTCTCCAACTCCTTCTTTAGTTGCTGGATCTTCAATTCACTGAACTTTGCCATGTCCTTGTTGTCCTCTGGAATTTATTCAACAATTCCTCTTCTGACACCAATTGTAACGTAATTGCTTGCAATTCCTCTTATTTGCAATCCTCTGCTAAGTTCGAATCACTAAACTGTTGAATAAATAACTCCAATATTGAATGATGAAAAAAATGGCCTTTATTAAGTACTTCACAATAACACTTATACTTTGCTACTCGCTGGCTTAATAACCAAACTGATTGATAACTCAAAGGAAACTCTACTATTGGCCGCCAGATCGCGTGCTTAATCAAACTGATTGATAGCTCAACTCAAACTGAATTACTTCTTACTCGCCTGCCCCGCTTTTATAGTTTACGCTGCATACTTCTAGGCTCTTCCATTTCCAGAACTTACCAACTATATTCGTGTGTGTATAGTTCTCATATAGTTTCTACTTGTTTACAATTGTCTACTTTTTAGCGCTTCTCAGATGTACATATGTGAGTTTGTAGTTTACAGTCTCCCGCACACACATAAGCGTATAAGTAAATTCATCTGTGTGTGACATCTCATCTCTCGCTGCCTTGTATGTAAATGTTGCTCGTCGGAATGTGTACATATGTGTAGACGCAATTATTGATTCGTTTATGTAGATACATAATGATTGAATTATTGATGTGAATTCACGTCACTGCTTAGCATCGGCCTGGAAATGGCAGCACTCCTTAGTTTTGCTAATATTCGTAACAACATATATAACCTATATATATACTATACATACCATCATATATCTATATCACCGATCTCTATGATTTTTTGACACAACAATATATACTATATACGTAAGCAATCGGTAAAATTTGAAGCTTATAGCTGTTAAAATGCGGTAGAAATTGGGAAAAGTTTCTTATCTGAACAATCGGTTGTATGAGATATATACTATATATACAACCGATCTCTATGATTTTTTCAGACAACAATATATGCCATATACGTAAGCGTTCGGTGAAATTTGAAGCTTCTAGCTGTTAAAATGGGGCTAAAATTGCGAAAATATATATATATACTATATATATATACTATATATACCACCATATATATACTATATATACCACCGATCTGTATGATTTTTTTAGACAACAATACATATATGCTATATACGTAAGCATTCGTTGAAATTTGAAGCCTCTAGCTCTTAAAATAGGGCAGTAATTACGAAAAATTTCTTATCTGAACAATCAGTTGTGGGGGATATATACTATATATACGACTGATCTCATCAATTTTTTCAGGCAACAATATGTGCAATATACGAAAGTATATGGTGAAGTTTGAAGCTTCAATCTGTTAAATTGAGTAAGATATTACAAAAATCCTCTTTTTTCTGAAAAATCGGTTGTATGGAGGATATATGCTATAGTGGTCCGATCTGGCCGGTTCCGACAAATGTCTAATCGAACACCCAAATACACCTGCTCACCAAATTTTATCAAGATATCTCAAAAATTGAGGGACTAGTTTGCATACAAACAGACAGACGGACAGACAGACAGACAGACGGACATGGCTAAATCAACTCAGCTCTTCATTCTGATTATTTCGGTATACTTAATGGTGGGTATATCTATTTTCCTTTAAGGACATACAATTTTGGGTTTCGTGACGAAATTAATATACCATTTCATTTTCATGAAAGGTATAAAAACGCCTAAGTGAAGCAATTAAATCTCTTCAGCAAAAACTTAAAAAAGCCGAGGACGACTTTTCTCTAAGGGAGGAGTAGTTAACAGCGGTTAACGCTAATACCATGTGCCACATTCCCACAGCAAAATTCTGGATAATTTTATCCACACTCGGACACCAGACTAAACAATGCATTTTTGAGTATGCGCTTCTGTTTCGACATAATGAAACATGACCACACTTAAGTTGGTCTTCCTATATATTCTGTTCACTCCTCAAAGCTAGTGAACTAATATTCGCGGAAAATGATGACGTTGCCAAATTCCCATATGAACATCTGCATGCATTACAGAGGGCGTAGATTAAGCTAAGAATAGAATAAGAAAATAAAGTAAATAATTTGTAAGCAAAAGATGCATAAAAATGTATAGAAATACCAATAAAGATTCAGATTTGTTTTGGCCGCTAAACGGTAATGGCACTCTAGTTCAGTTACACACGCATATGGATACAAACTACAAATATACATGTATATGGTTGGTAACCAAGCATGAAGTTCTCGAAATTACTAGACCTTAGGAGAAATGGGTGAACGAGGAAACCGAGAGTATAAAAGCAGTGCAAGCTGATACATGACTAATCAGTTTTGATTTAAGCTCGCTATTGGTTGTGAAGTATAAATGTGGTTATGCAGTACTCTCAAAGTAGTCTAATAAAGACCATTTTGCATTATTGAATATTGAAGTTATTTATTCAACAGTTTGGCGATTCGAACGTTAGCAAAAGGTTTGGAATAAGCGGAATTTCCCTGAATTTGTTACAATATATAAAAACGGGGAGTGTATGCCAATTTTTAGCAGGTGGCTTAGTTGCGGTCAGAAAAAGTAGTATGTTGAAATTCATCGCAATACATTACTTCGAATAAGAGTTATAGCAAAAAAAAAAAATGTGTCCCGTTTTATGGTAAACAGATGTAATTGAAAATTTAGTTTTCTTTAGTTGTTTAGTTTATTTTTTCATACCGCTTCATTACAAAAATTTAATTCAAAGAAGGCACTTGTGTTCTGTCATTCCCCTAGGAGTATCCTGTGTATGTGAACATAATCTCATCATCCGGCTAAGGGGTATCATAAATCCTGCATCTGTTTACAAAAAAACGTAAGATATGCGCAGTAATACTTTCTAACATTAAATACTAGAGATGTTAATAGCTACATATTTGACGTTTACGCCAATAATGGTATCGGTGTCGCTAAGAGACTATGGGGTAAAGTAGAAAAAAATAGTATCAAAATCATATTTCTCATCAACGGTTAAGGCTGGCGGCAGAGTGCTCGCTATAAGCTATGCTAGGCGAAAAGCAATTTTTATATATTTTACAAGCTTGAAACGTTTCTGGCACTCTAAAATCTTTTATAATTTACCATAAAAAATCATTTTCATAGTTTTCTATCTTTATATTATAACAACGCTTCTCGCTTTCACTCTGTCGTCAGCCTATTATTGTTTTCACAAAGACGGCTTATTGAATAATAAAGGCAGTTTTCTACATTAAGACGCTTATTGAGCTCAATTTTCCCTACAAAATTCGAATCTACAATTATTTCATTAGTAGCTAATCGAATGCCTAATGAAGTCAAAAGCACAATGCAACTCTGTTGGGAGCGTTCATTTTCTTAGTTTCTTTGGTGTGTTCAGTGCTTAAAAATGTCATTTGTCAAAGTAAATGTCATTGTCTGCATGGCGGATCAAATACAAGGTGGCCGCATCGAACAGCTGATTATAACCTTTTTTTATTTGATTTGATACATCAACTTCCGGCGCAGTACGATTTTGACATTTGTCCATCGAATTTACAAAAACAAAGTACATGGAATTCTTATTTATGTATGTAGGTATGTCACCATGCTGCCACCTTGTATCGTTCCGCCATGATTGTCTGTCATATAGCATTGTCATTTTATTCGCTTGACATTTAATCCTTCATACTAATCGAGCAGTTACTTCTGTGTGAAAGCAAAAATTTACGATTTCATTAGAAGGTGAAATGAGATCATTAAGTTTTTGTGTGAAAACAGTATAAGGCTATAGTTAGCAAACAAAAAACAGTAGGCCAAGTTTGTGCTGACTCGACAAAAACTGGGTATTGATAAATATATAAAAACTAATTATTAAAACACGTCTTTTAAAAGAACTAATATTGCATTTTTTTTTTTATTATTAAAAACTAACTGTATTTAATTAGCGAGGCATGCTCATATTTCTCTATACAATTGTTTTTGTTATTGATATTAGTGAAAATTTGCAAAGTTTACAAACGGCGATTTTCGGTGAATTTCGCTCCTTCATCAACTAGCTTCTTGGGAGCTGAGTGTTGAACTCGAAATGTCCAACATTTAAACTTAATACTAGTTAGTGTACAGACAGATAGATGCATTTAACCACTCATCCGCATATTGAGCTGTTGCGAAATCAAAGCATTTCGCAACCCAACGAAATAACCAACCGTGGGAAATCAAGGACACGCTCGATCACGATCGCACTGCATTCTCAGCCCTGCGCAGCCGGAGATTGGGTAAAGTATAAATAGCAGTTAAGTTAGAGTTAGGGGATGATAGTGGTGATGTGGTTAATCGTAGTGCTAAGTGTTTGCTACAAGCTTATGTGAAATAAACGTTGTAAAAGTTTAAATCTCTATTTTCATTTGTGTGGGCAAGTTGGCCTTTTTAATATTTTTTTAATCGAAAAGGTCCTTCAGTCCACAACTTATATAAATGTGAAAGTCTGTTCGTGGTCGGAGCATTCCACTTAACCCAAAGCACCAAATAACGCGAAAATGTACACAGTTCTATATTTCGTCGTCAGCACGTTAATAGGCATGGTTCCTTTCCGGGAAGACGACCTATTCCAAAAAATCTTAAGTATGGTGCGATTCACTTGAAATTCGGTACAGGGTTATCTCTTTGATAAAGATAATATTTGAGAAACCTTTTATTCTGGGAAGTGGACCAGGGACGGGCCTATTGCGATTTACTTGAAATTATGTATAAGGGTGCTCCCGTGATTAGCTCATTATTTGAAAAGTTTTTCTCTCCGAAAAGTAGACCAAGGACCAGCCTTTTCCAAAAAATTCAATTTATGGTGTGATTCGCTTGAAATTCGGTACAGGGGTACCTCTTTGACAAATATAATATTTGAGAAACGTTTCATTACAGGAAGTGGAGCCGACCTATTCTAAAGAAAATAGTGTATGGTGCGCTTTGCTTGAAATTCCGTATATCAACTTTCCTTTCCGGAAAGTGGACCAGCGCCTGACCAGGGGTGAAAAATCTTATTTGTTGTACGATTTGCAGGAAATTTAGTACAAACTTTGTACCGAAGTTTCTTCCCTACCCCGATGCTTGTTTAACATATGCTGGGGTATACCTGCCGTGTCCCGGGCTGCGTACAATAAATTTATTCTTTTGGTCCCTTTTGCAACTCCTATTTCAAATTTATTTAGAACTTATTATTCACTATAAGTAAACTTTTTACTTATCTACATTTAAATGTCATGTACTTCACTTTTCTTTTTGTAATTGTACTGGTTACTCAGTGGCCGGTTTGGCAACGGTCCACCCGTGCCCAGTTGACGCTCCGTAGCCTAGCGTCGGTGTACCTCTGCCCGCGCCTTGCGTGCGTACTTGTATTAAGGTTATTTTCTTGTTTCGCGATGAATAAAGATTGATAAATAATGACAATCTGGCAACACCATTTCCATTCTTTCTACTTTTATATTCTGGTTATACATACTTTAAAATAAAGTTAGTAGCTATTCTATCATTACACTGCGAGCAAGTATTTTTTCTCTGATCAACAGGCTATGGGCCTTTTGCAGTAAATTGAAAATAGCAACCGGTGTTTTAAATTTTCCTTTTGAAGGGCTACGTGGTCAGTAAAATTTCGACGTGTGGAAACGGTACGCGAAGTCGTACCTCGAATCAAAAACTCCTGGAAGGTGATTGAGGCTAGCGCGCACGATGGTGACACCAAGCTGAAGGATTCAGATGAACGAGAGCTGGCGGAAATAACGTTGATGGTGGAGCCTTGTAATTTTGCTCACGTAGCAAACGCTAAAAGTGCAAAAGAAGCTTGGGACTCGTTGATGTCAGCGTATGAGGACAGCGGGCTCACGCGGAAGGTTGAGCTGCTAAAAAGCTAGTTCAAAACAAGTTAGAATATTTTTCGCCTATGCAAGACTTTATAAATGATATGGTCATGTCAGCTATTAAAATGCGGAACGCTGGCTTAAGCAATGATGACGAATTCGTTGCATCTTTAATGCTTGCGGGATTGCCGAACGACTACCAACCACTCTAATGGCAGTGGAAAATTCGAAGCAAAAATTAACAGTCGATACTGTGAGACACGAAATTTGATAATAAGAACGATTTTGAAGGTAATATCTTGTATACAAAGAAATCAAAATCAAAATCAATTGCAAATACAAAACATTTGAATAAGAAACAGTATCGATGTTATGGCTGCGGTCAAGAAGGGCATATGCGAAAAGAATGCACAAAAAAGGCAGACAACGTTGAGCTGTCAAAAACTTCAACATCGGCAAATTCTCTGCTGGCAAGTGTGTGTATGAATTCGAAGAATACTGATAATGTGTGTTATTTATTCGTATGTTAAACCATATGGACGTATATAAAATTGGTCGTGAAAATTGATTAAAAAAGTAGTTAAACGGGCATAAACAATTGTTGAATATCGCGAAATTGTGAGATAGAGACTCAACAATCAGATTGAGATATTGTTACGTGAAATAAAGTGAATAAATATTAAATTTAACTAATATATTGAATGCTAATTATAAGAAAGTTAAAAGTGTTCAATATAAACAAACAGAGAGACATACGCGGATAAACAAACGGAAAGGAGCAAAAAAGCTAAATCCCGCCAAAAAATGAGTGTATGTGCAAAATGTAATGGAACAATTAGAGGGGAAAGTGGTATAATGTGCGAAGGTGTGTGCGGCAAAGTATACCATGAGAACATGAATTGCTCTGGAGTGGACAAATACAGCGTGAGAATTATTGGTCAAAAAGACAATAGGATACGATATTTGTGCGATGAATGCATGACATATACACAAAACGTTGACTTAGTGCTACAAGATATACAGATGAATGTGAAAAAAATAACTCAATACTGAATGAGTATAAACTTGAATTTGAAAATGTGATGAAAAAACGTCAAAATGAAATAAAAGCATTATTAGAAGCAGTAGAGAGTCGATACACTCAACGCGCTGCGATGATAGAAAAGTCACAAAAACAATTTGAAAAGAAGATTGGGTAAATGAAGAATTTATATAGTATGGTTGAGGAGGTAAAAAATAAAACTGATCTAATTGGCAAAGACAGTGTAAAAGTGCAAAATATAGTTGGAGAAGTAAAAAAACAGCAGAGATGATTGGTAAAGGTAATGAAAAAGTGCATAATGGAATAAAAAAAATAAGCAACAATAATGAAAAGCGAGTGTCATATGCAGAGGCTATAAAAAATAAAAATGCAAAGATCGAAGTACCACAGTTGAAACAAGACGTTACGATAATAGTGAAACCCTATGCAAAACAAACAATTGAAAAAACAAAGCAAGATTTAAATAATAATGTGGATCCAAAAAATTTAAAGATATCAAATATCGCAACGAAAAGTAATGGAGTGGTGGTAATCCATAGTGAAAATGATGATGAACGTGAAAAAATAAAAGTAGCTATCGAAAATAATATTGGTAGGGAATATGGAATAAAAGTGCCTGAGTCGATTCGTCCAAGTTTTGTAGCCACTGGCTTGAATTGCAAGTATGATAATGATATGCTAATTGACACAATAAAAGAACAAAATACAAATATAAGCAATAGTTCCCTAAAAATGGTTAAAACAATTGGTAGAAAACTAAGTAACACAACGGTGCAAGATGTAATTATAGAAATTGATAAAGAAGGTTTTACTAAGATCCTTGCTGCTGAGCATATAAACATTGGATGGGAAAGATTCAGAGTGTATGATGCGATAAGCGTACTCATGTGCTACAAATGCAAAGGATTCAATCATAGATCCTCAGACTGCAAAAACGATGAAGCGTGCTATAAGTGTCATGGGAAACATAGCTCCAAAACATGTAATGAAACTCCGGTAAAAAAGTGCTTAAATTGCATGAAGGCAAAAGAAAAGTTGAATTTACAAATAGACATTAATCATGATACATTTGACAGAGAGTGTCCATGTTATGTAAATAAGTTACAAATAAAAAAACAAAGACTCGGGTATTAGCAATTAAAAGATAATGAGGATATTAATTTAAAAGTAAAAAATAAGCAACAAAATAAGAATAAAACATATATAAAATGTATATACCTCAATACCAATAGTATTACGGCCAACAAAAATGAAGTACAAAGAATGATTGAAGAAGAAATGCCAAATATTATTTTATGTGCCGAGACCCATACCACATTGAATATAAGTGAATCAGAAATAAATATAGTTGGCTATAATCATATTAGATGTGATTCACATAGCCGACTACAGGTGGTGTCCTAATATATACAGATAAAGCGATCGAATGTAAAGTAGCTTACAATAACAGTATAAATAACAACTTATAGTGTATTGTGATAAAAACGCTCAACAATACGATTAAATGGTAAATTGGTTTAGTTTACCACTCTCCAAATTCAAGTGATGCTGAGTTTATAAAATATATTGGGGAGATACTGGAAGAATTTTTTAGTGAAAATGAAAATTATGTCGTAATTGGCGACTTTAACATAAATGTAAATCTTCAGTCAACATACATAAACCAGCTATCCCATACATTCGCGACAACATCAATGCACCAACTAATTAATTTCAATACAAGAGTAACTGAAACGTCGCAAACTAGAATAGACCTACCTTATAGTAATAGTGATGAAATTGAAATAAAAAATATGGAAAACCAAAGAATATCTGACCACGAAACCATCTGCTTCAATCTGCCTGTTCAAAAAAGGCATACAATGAGAATATACGAACTTCGCGTGTGTTGGAATAACTATACAAAAGAAAATCTAATAGATGTATATTGGAACGATTTTCCGTCATCCCTTGTCAAATTTGGTTTTGAGACAAACCGGTTTCGGCGTTGTGCCATCATCAGTGTCGATTTTCGTTCTGATCTGTTGTTGTCGTTTGTCTTGTATTTATAGTTCGTAGGTATATGAGCAGGTATTGTCATATTGATGCTTGTGTATATTTAGTTATGTGTATGTTCTGTGTGTTCATTCTGAACCAAGGGTGGTTTACTAATCGATTTGTGTGGCTGACTGGGGTAGGTAGAAATCTGTGATTTTAGTCATTTGACCTTCTTTGTCGGTTTTTTGTTTTGGTGTGTTAATTGTTTTGTGTTTATTTGTTGTTGTGTGTTTGTCTGTTGTACCTGTGTGATTAAGTTGTTTCCTGTAAACAAGTTTTAAAGGCTCGAATATTGTGTCAGAAATTGTGTTTATCTGTTCGTTTATTATTCTACCGTCGAATGTTTTCTGTTTGTAGATTTCCATGTTTTCGAGTACGTTGAGACGTCGGCCCTTTTCTTGTATGTGAAGAACCCTAACTGTTTTATTGATGTTTGCTGGGGAACATTCATTCTCGACCATGTGATTCGCTAAGTTAGACTCGGGTATAATTTTTGGATTCCGTATTTTTTTGTTGTAATCTCTAATATGTTCTCTGAACCTCGTTCTTATTTGCCGTCCTGTTTGTCCTTTGTAACTATGCTGGCATCCGCAGGTAAGCTTGTATACGCCGTGGCTGCTAAACGGATCCTCTGAGTTAATGTTAGTTCTTAGTTTTCGCCCTAGATTGTTCGATGTTTTGAATGCTGTGTTAATGTTGTATTTTTTAAAGAAGTTTGCCAATTTATATGTTGCTTTTCCAGTATTTGTCATAGTCGTCCAGCTATTATTTTCCTTTTCATTATTTCTTTTTGGTTCTCCATTTGTCCTTCTGAGCTTATCTACTAGTGCTTTTTTATATCCGTTGTTTGCAGCGATATTATATATGACCTCAAGTTCTCTCTTATATGCCTCTTGTGTAAGAGGTGTTATTTCAAGTCTATGTACCAAGTGCCTTAATGCTGCATTTTTTTGCTGTTGAGGGTGATTTGAGGTATTGTGTATTATTGTGTCGGTGACCGTTGACTTTCTATATATGTCATAGTTAAATCTTTTGGTTTCCATTGTAAATTTTATATTTCCGTGCTGCTTGTTGAGGTACTCCAGTACAAGCTCTTCGTTATTAGTAGTTAAAACGCATATTATATCATCCACGTATCTAGCATAAAATGACACGCCTAATTTGGACTTCAGCTCCTGTATGTACTTTTCTTCCAGATTTTGCATGAACACTTCCATAAGAATTGCTGATGTGGGGCTTCCCATTCCAAGACCGTTTGTTTGTCTATATATTTTATTGTTGAATTGATAAAAGTTTTGACGTAAAGTGGTTCTTAGCGTATTTGTGATTTGCATACTTTTCACTTTGTTTTTTGTGTTATGAACTATTGTTGAGCTAACTATGTCCAAAGTCTCCGATAGTGGTATAGAGGGGTATAAATCTTTTATGTCAAAAGATACCAATTTGCTGTTTCTTGTTAGCTCTACGGTCTCGAGTCTCTCTATTAGTTCTGTTGTGTTAGCTATTGCATATTCGTTCCTTAGCTCCAGAGTATCTATCAATATCTTTTTTAAATACTTGGACAGTTTGAAACATGGTGCCGATTTAAAATTAATGATGGGCCTCATTGGCGTGTCCGGCTTGTGGATTTTTGGTAGCGCAACCAGTGGAGGAGCCGAAGGGTTCATTTGTTAGAATCTACTATATTGGTTGCATTTTTTAAAGCAACTTTGACTTGTTTTTGGTATTCATCTGTGGGATCCTCTCTCCTTCTCAAAATCTAATAGCTTTACTTAGAAATTATAACTTCATGGAAGCTAATGATTGTGATATAGGACTTAAAGTTAAAGCAATAAATTCTATCTTGTGTGATATAATGGGAATGCTAACCTACAAGAAACGAGTACAAATATAATTAGTAAATAAGTGGTATGACCGCGAACTAACTGAACTTGACAAATTAAAATATGAGCTTTTCAAGCTTGCGAAAAATACAAATGAATGGGACAATTATAATCATACAAAACGGCACTATAAGAAATTAATTAAAATAAAAAAGAAACAATTTATGGAAAATAAAATAGCGGCAAATTACAATAATCAAAGACTAATGTGGAAATGTCAAAAAGATGCCATAAACTTGAACAGTGACGCATCGCAAATTAAACGCATCGTTATAAATAATATGATCATTGAACAAGATTATGAAATTGCAAGCCAACTAAACCTTTACTTCGTCGAGAGTATAAAAACAATTTTCAATAATATTGATACAACTACACCAGATGAAACCCCAGAGGATAGTATTAGAAGTTTATTTAAATTTAAACAAATAAACGTGGAGCAGCTCATGAGAACAAGTGCGACTTTAAAAATAAGTACGGAGGAAAAAAACTGGTATCTAAAGGTGTATTTAAAGACAGTATGGAATACTTAGGATACGCATATACGTGTATTATCAATGAAAGCTTTAAAAAAGGTGTCTTTCCGACAAGATGGAAAATCTCAACAGTTGTACCAGTTGAAAAAGTCAAAGGGACAGAAAAACCGGAGGAAATACGGCCCATTAATACGTTGCCCAGCGATGAAAAAATTATAGAGAAAATCGTGAAGGACCAGCTTCTAGGCTACCTGAACAATCAGAAAATTATAATACATGAGCAATCGGGCTTCGGGTCTAAACACTCTTGTGAAACTGCCCTAAACTTGGTAATAACGGAATTGAAAGAAGCCATGTCAAAAAATCTAATAACAGTTTCGGTCTTCCTAGACCTAAAAAGAGCATTCGAAACAATTGACAGAGTTATCCTGTTGAGAAAGCTAAAAAGAATAGGAGTACGAAATACGGCTCTTGATTGGTTTAAAAGCTACCTTACTGGAAGAAAACAAAAAACAGTAATCAGAAATGCACAGTCGCCCGAAATTGATGTTGAAATAGGTCTACTGCAGGGATCTGTACTTGCAGCAATTTTGTTCATTATTTACATTATTACATATTTACATTATTATACGATACTATTGGATTTTTTGCGACCTGTGTTCTTGCAAATATTTGGCGATTCTGCTGGCTCAAGGTCTCTTCAAATAAAACACTTAGGTTTTTTTCTTTCCGATATATTTCGGTTACACTACGGTAACCGTCCTCAGGGAACTACAAACGTACAACAAATTTTTTATTAATAAATAAAATCAAAAACTTTACAATAAAATTGATTAAAAATATCACATACATTATTTTACACGTCCTTCCGTCGTGACGTGGAGTTTGGTACTGGTCGTTTGTTTGTTAGTAAATATTTATAGTTGTGAGCGGAATGGTCAATGTCAGTTTTATAGTTCAGTCTAATGTGTTCTGGAGTGTTTACGATATGTAGCATTTCCAATGTAAATCGCTTATTGTAGTGTTGCTCTTGTTGTAGAATGCTCGCGCTCTCGAAGCTCGGTATATGGCCGCTAGCTGCACAGTGAGACATTAGTGCAGTTTTTTGATTATTAGACTGTTGGCAATATTTTAAATCTGATTTGTGTTGCGAAAATCTGGTTTTTAATTTTGATTTTGTTGTTCCTACGTAAACGCTGTTACATGGTTCGTTGTTTTTGCCGCCGCATGGGATTTTATATATGACATTACTTTTTTCGGTTTCGGGTATCTTTGATTTTGTTTTGTTAAAGAAACACCTTAATGTGTTGTTAGGTTTATGTGCAATTTTAACTTTTTCTCCGTCATAGCAATCAGACTTTGCGAGTCGTTCTGATAACCGCGGTATATATGTTACGGATCTAAAAATGGTAGGTTTTTCTGATTTTTGTATTCCTTTGTTAGATTTTGCATTTTTAATTATTGTTTTAATAATGTTGTTCGGGAAATCATTGCTCTTCAATATATTTTCCGCTTCTCTTATTACCTCGTTGTGGTACGTGTCGTCCGATATACGCAGCATCCGTTGTATACAGCACATTGCTGTATTCGTTATCATTGACTTCGGGTGTTTTGAGTGGAAGTTAATGATTCGTCCTGAAGATATTTGCTTCTTATACCACGATAACTTTAGCTGATTTCCTCTTTTTATCACAATGGAGTCTAGATACGGTAGTTTTCCATCTTCCTCTATTTCTAATGTAAATTTAATGATTTTATGAAAAGTGTTGAGAGCGTTGAGTGTGTTATGTACTTCTTTTTCGGGGACAATCGCGAACAGATCATCAACGTACTTTGTTAGCAATCTCGGTAACACACTCAACGCTCTCAACACTTTTCATAAAAACATTAAATTTACATTAGAAATAGAGGAAGATGGAAAACTACCGTATCTAGACTCCATTGTGATAAAAAGAGGAAATCAGCTAAAGTTATCGTGGTATAAGAAGCAAATATCTTCAGGACGAATCATTAACTTCCACTCAAAACACCCGAAGTCAATGATAATGAATACAGCAATGTGCTGTATACAACGGATGCTGCGTATATCGGACGACACGTACCACAACGAGGTAATAAGAGAAGCGGAAAATATATTGAAGAGCAATGATTTCCCGAACAACATTATTAAAACAATAATTAAAAATGCAAAATCTAACAAAGGAATACAAAAATCAGAAAAACCTACCATTTTTAGATCCGTAACATATATACCGCGGTTATCAGAACGACTCGCAAAGTCTGATTGCTATGACGGAGAAAAAGTTAAAATTGCACATAAACCTAACAACACATTAAGGTGTTTCTTTAACAAAACAAAATCAAAGATACCCGAAACCGAAAAAAGTAATGTCATATATAAAATCCCATGCGGCGGCAAAAACAACGAACCATGTAACAGCGTTTACGTAGGAACAACAAAATCAAAATTAAAAACCAGATTGTCGCAACACAAATCAGATTTAAAATATTGCCAACAGTCTAATAATCAAAAAACTGCACTAATGTCTCACTGTGCAGCTAGCGGCCATATACCGAGCTTCGAGAGCGCGAGCATTCTACAACAAGAGCAACACTACAATAAGCGATTTACATTGGAAATGCTACATATCGTAAACACTCCAGAACACATTAGACTGAACTATAAAACTGACATTGACCATTCCGCTCACAACTATAAATATTTACTAACAAACAAACGACCAGTACCAAACTCCACGTCACGACGGAAGGACGTGTAAAATAATGTATGTGATATTTTTAATCAATTTTATTGTAAAGTTTTTGATTTTATTTATTAATAAAAAATTTGTTGTACGTTTGTAGTTCCCTGAGGACGGTTACCGTAGTGTAACCGAAATATATCGGAAAGAAAAAAACCTATGTGTTTTATTTGAAGAGACCTTGAGCCAGCAGAATCGCCAAATATTATTATACGATATTAAAAACTGTCTTAACCATTGCGACATACGACTTTTCGCAGATGATGCATTATTGACAATAAGCTGTCCAACGGAGATAGAAGCTGTGTCCAAAATGCAAGCGGATTTGGATGCTATATATAAGTGGTTGTGCCAAAATAAGTTAAAACTAAATATTGAAAAAAACAAAATGGATGATCGTGAGGAGATAAATAACAGAAGGCAATATTACACTAAAAATGGCAAATAGTACTATACAAAGAGTTGATGAAATGAAATACCTAGGAGTAATAATTGATGAGAAACTCAAGTTCGATGAGCATCTGAAATATATAGAGGCAAAAATATCAAAAAAAAAATTGGATTTATGTTCCGAACGTGCAAGCAGGTGAGCAAATATTACAAAATAACGGTCTATAGGTCTATTGTAGAACCGCACTTCATATATTGCCCTACAATTTTATTTACGTTAGCTGACTCGAGCATTACAAAACTACAGGTGAAGCAAAATAAAGCTATGCGGTTCATTCTCAAAAAACGATATGACACTCCAATACATGAAATGCTTAATAGCCTAAATTGGCTTAGTGTAAAACAACTCACTGTTTATTTCACTTTAAAATTTATACATAATATCAAACTCGGTAAGCTGCCGACATATTTGAACGACCGCGTCTTATATAATAATGAGGACGAGAAATAGAAACCATTTTCATTTGCCAGCTGTAAGATCGGAATTCGACAAAAAAAATATATATTACGATGGAATAAGAGAATAAAACGAGCTACCAAATGATATAAAACAATGTCGAAATAGCAATCAATTTAAGAAATTATTGTTCAACTACTGCAAAACAATGCCTTTTAGATAATTTAATGATGTAAACACAACAATCAATTGCAATAACATAAAGATATCTCATACATGTAGTTTTAGGAATTTAAGAAATTAAGTCTACAAGACTCTAAATAAATAAAATAAATAAATAAAAAATAGATTCGGTTGCCACTTCGCATATGACAAATAATCGAAATTGGCTTGTGGAAGAAAGGCAATCACAACATAAAGTAATAATATTTGCTAACAAAGAAAAAGTTAAAATTGAAAGCATAGGAACCGCCAAGCTTGTATTGAATGGAAATAATAACAAAGAAAGCACAAATGTCGAAAACGTAGAATACGTGCCAAATCTAAGCGCAAATTTATTGTCAGTAATACAAATGATTATGAAAGATAAACAAGTTGTATTTCCTGGTGATCAAACCGGTAAGCTAATTGCATCAGCTCACGTAGAAAACGATTTGTACCGGCTAGAATGCAAAACGGTGTGTGCTGAAAAAGTAATGACAGCGGTTGATAATTATGAGCTGTGGCATCGCAGGCTAGGGCATATTTGCAGCAAAAATTTAAATAACGTCAGACATTGTTCAATTGGTATAAATTATGGTAGCAGAAACAAAGAAAAGTGCATTTTGTGAGCAAAAGGCAAACAAACGAGAACAATTAGTAAGGAATGTGGAAAGCGTGCAAATAATTCTTGGATTTGGTACACTCTGATGTTATGGGTCCATTTGCAACAAACTCTTTTAGTGATGGGAGATATTTATTATTATTTATTGATGACCATTCAAGAAAAGTGTTTCCATTTCCCTTTTTAAGAAAATCTGACGTTCTCGAAAAATTTAAAAATTTTAAAAGCCTTGTCGAAAATCAATGTGGGCGCCAAATTAAAATTCTTCGAACCGATAATGGTACCGAGTATTGCAATGAGCAGTTTTCAAATTTATTACAGAAATGTGGTGTTGTGCACCAAAACGGAGCCGATACACCTGAACAAAACGGTGTGCCTAAACGAATGAATAGCACATTGATTGAGCGAGTACCGTGCCTGCTGATTGATTCTGGCCTAGACAACATTTTTTGGGCGGAAGCAGCGCAGACTGCAGCACACATAATTAATCTTATTCTGTGTAGTGGAAATAGCAAGTGTCCTGAGGAGCTATGGTCAGGACTCAAGCCTAGTATGAAGAATCTACGTATTTTTGGATGTACAGCGTTGGTACATGTACCAAAACAGAAGAGAACAAATCTCGATTCTATGACGAGCATCCCAATGATATTAGCCTCTCGACTAAATATGCGACCATCACAGGGCGATATCATTATCAGAACATCAGTCATAGTGCAGTGTTGCAGAGCAACATGTTTGTTGTGATGTATCTAAGATTGGTTCGGGCAGTTCGACACGACCAATGCTCAGTGCAACAACATAAAAATATACTTAGCGTCGATGGTCTCCAACGAATCAACAGAGTTGTATGATTCTGAGTTTGCGAGTGTAACATAAAAGCCTAGGAAAGGCAATCACCAACACACACACTGGATAATGTACAATTGTAGGTACATATATATGGGGTATTCCATCCCATTTAGACCAAATTTGAACCCGACCCCTTTAGAATTGGCTAAAAGTTTTTCTTTTTCTAGCTTACGAAAGACGTTTTTCAGAATTTTTTCAAATTTTTTCATCCAACTCAAAAAAGTTATGAATTTTAAAAAAAACACGGTTTTTGTTTTCAAAATGCTATAACTTTTTCAAAAATTTACCGTTTGGGATCTTTTTTTTTTTTAATTTTTTTTTAAATGTACTTTTCGGAAAAAATACAAAAAAAATTAAAAAAAAAATTTTTTCAGTTTTCGAGATTTTTCGAATTTAGCCATTTTTTTTTTCTCATAAAAAACTTCAATCAATTCTGCAATCATTCCCACTAAATCCGAAGTGGGCCGATATTTTTTTTTTTATTTAATTGAAAAACAAAAAACTAAAAATTTTTTTGTATTTTTTCCGAAAATTGCATTTAAAAACAATTTAAAAAAAAGGTCCCAAACGGTCAGTTTTTGAAAAAGTTATAGCTTTTTGAAAACAAAAACGGTGTCCAACTCAAAATAAGTTATGAATTTAAAAAAAAAAACGGGGTTTTTTCAATATGCTATAACTTTTTCAAAAATTGACCGGTTGGGATCTTTTTTTTTAATTTGTTTTTAAATGTACTTTTCGCAAAAAATACAAAAAAATGTGTTTAGTTTTTTTTTCAATTAAATAAAAAAAGAAATATCGGCCCACTCCGGGATTAGTGGAGATGATTGCAGAATTGATTGAAGTTTTTTATGAGAAAAAAAAATAAATGGCAAAATTCGAAAAATCTCGAAAAACTGAAAAATTACAAAAAAAAACTTTAAACATTTTTTTGTATTTTTTCCGAAAAGTACATTTAAAAACCAATTTTCTAAAAAAAAGATCCCAAACGGTCAATTTTTGAAAAAGTTATAGCATTTTGAAAACAAAAACGGTGTTTTTTTAAAATTAATAACTTTTTTGAGTTGGATGAAAAAATTTGAAAAAATTCTGAAAAACGTCTTTCGTAAGCTAGAAAAAGAAAAACTTTTAGCCAATTCTAAAGAGGTCGGGTTCAAAATTGGTCGAAATGGGATGGAATACCCCATATATATGTATCTACAATTGTACATTATCCAGTGTGTGTTGGTGATTGCCTTTCCTAGGCTTTTATGTTACACTCGCAAACTCACAAGCATACAACTCTGTTGATTCGTTGGAGACCATCGACGCTAAGTATATTTTTATGTTGTTTCACTGAGCATTGGTCGTGTTGAACTGCCCGAACCAATCTTCGATACAACACAACAAACATGTTGCTCTGCAACACTTCACTATGACTGATGTTGTGATAATGATATCGCCCTGTGATGGTCGCATATTAAGTCGAGAGGCTAATATCATTGGGATGCTCGTCATAGAATCGAGATTTGTTCTCTTTTAACTTAACTTTTTTTGAGTTGGATGAAAAAATTTGAAAAAATTCTAAAAAACGTCTTTCGTAAGCTAGAAAAAGAAGAAAAACTTTCAGCCAATTCTAAAGGTGTCGGCTTCAAAATTGGTCGAAATGCGATGGAATACCCCATATGTATATTGCAATCAGTGAGCTCGCACTAATACTTATGAAACCCGCACATGCGCATAACGAAGGCGGTTCTCAACTAGTGGCGCATAGAACTACTGGATGATTTTAAGGCACGGATCATACATACATACGTACCAGGAAGTAAACCCAACTTCATACAAACTATCGCACAACCAGCAAGAATGCTATGCCAAACTAGTCTTCATCTGTCCCTTTTTTGTTCTTTCTTATTTTTACAAGAAATTGGTAGATTTTTTTTTTTGCTGTATTCTAGGTATAGTAGATTTCGATCATATTAAAACAGTCACAAATCGGATCGAATTACCAAGCACAATTTCCGTCCTTATTTAAGGTGAAATGGCCTAGCTACGCCAGGGCAAGATGGCGAAGTACGCGATAGGAAAAAGTACCGAGTTCGAACCCTAAGAGGAGGAAATGGGGAAATATAGAATTTTAGCTTTGGTTGTTTGCTATTCAACGTTCGACAGTTACTTAGATGATTTATTTATGGTTGACGTAATTTTAAAATTTTTTTTTTTGACTAGTAAATTTGGGTGGCGTGATCCATGACGTTATTTCTCATCTCCCGATATGTGTAAAGAAATCATTGTATAATCAGACTGTACAAATGTATATCAAGAAGAAAAAAACAATATCTTACGGGAAGATCAGGCGACTATTCCCTTTGACCTATACCTAAGGAGAGAAAATATGGAAAACTGGAAAACTCCTGATAGAAGCAAAGGTTTTGAATGCGTAGGCCAGATATTACCAAAATCAGTTGTGATATATACATCGGTAAGACCACCACGGTGGGCGAGAACTACATAGTCGAACCCGAACACGCGTGTGTGCACAAAATTTTACTATGAATACTCAATACTAATAGACAGAAAAAAACATTAAATCTCTGAATAGCAGGTAATTATAATTACGTTCCGAATCTCAAGGTGAAATCCAAACGGTTTTTGGAGTTTATTTCAATTTACCAGAAGATTGGAGGAGATATATGCTCAAATTATATGTGACTAGATGTGAAAAGATGACATTGATATCATCGCCCTAAATACCCGCGCTGCTAGTTCTGCTTACTCAAAACTGGAAAAAGAAGCGGTAAAGATGGGTTTGATGGTGAATGAGGACAAAACGAAGTACCTGCTGTCATCGAGCAAACAGTCAGCGCACATGCGCCTTGGCAACCACGCTACTGTTGGCAGCCATAATTTCGAAATAGTAAAAGATTTCGTTTATTTGGGAACCGGCATCAACGCTAGCAACAACATCAGCACTGAAATCCAGCGAAGAATCAATCTTGCCAATAAATGCCGCTTTGGACTAAGTAGGCAATTGAAAAGTAAAGTCCACTCTCGGCGAACGAAAATCATACTCTACAAGTCACTTATCGTACCCGTCCTGCTATATGGGGCAGAAGCATGGACCATGACATCAGCAGATGAAGCGGCTTTGGGAGTGTTCGAGAGAAAAGTTCTTCGAAAGATTTATAGACCTCTACGCGTTGGCGATGGCGAGTACCGAAGAAGATTTAATGATGAGCTGTGCGAGCTATACGCAGACATCAAATAGTCCAGCGAATGAAAACGCAGCGGCTGCGCTGCAGTGTTTCTATCGGAACCCACCTATGGAAGCAGAGATAGAGGGCGTCCCCCACTCCGTTGGAAGGACCAGGTGTAAAACGATTTAAACTCCCATGGTGTGACCAATTGGCGCCGGTTGGCGGAGCGAAAGAGCGACTGGCGCGCCTTGTTGGACGGCCATAACGGTTTAGACGGTTAAGCGCCAATTAAGTAAGAAAGTAAGATGTGAAAATAATTGTGAATACCAACTATTCATCATAATATAATGCCAGTTTGCTATCGATTGTGAAATAATTATAAGTTCCAAACGAAATTCGGATAAATCAACGTTAACACATAAACTCATAACATAAAAATAGCAGTCCGAGGTCTGACGCTAACGACGCGCCTATAATAGACATTGCCATCTATAGCACGCTGTCAATCAACCTTCACACACACCCTTCAACACGATTCCTTAGAACCCATCAAAACTTCATAATATCCCTTCAGTTTTTAAAACCGAAGTGAACCGTTAAAAGACTGTCCGAAACTACAAAAAAAAGAGAAATTATATCCAAAAATACCAAATTCAGAAGGGCTAAAAAAAAAACACAACAAGCATTTTGAAAAGGCAACGATATTGTGAACAAAACGCATTTCATTTTTGATTGATTGACTGAATCACTGGATCCTTAATAAGTAGTTGTGTGCTCAACAAAAATCTTATTTATTTACAAGCTTAGAGGTTAAACGGAGAAGAAAGGTGAAAAGTGTGTAGGAGTGATGGAAATTACGGCCAGTAAAAACAGTGAGTTATTAAATGAAAATGTATAAAGAGGCCAATGTGCTCCCCTAAATTTAGAAAAAGTCATTGAAAAATAAGATGAAACTTTGAAAAAAATCATCACACGGGTGAAGGATTAGCTGCAACATTTATCAACTCTCAAATGCCGAGATTCCCAACAATCTTCGAAATGGCCGACATATCGCTTTCCAGAAAATTTAGCCTTAGAGTTAAACAATCTTAATTCTTTTTTATACTCAGTTGAGCAGAGCTCACAGAGTATATTAACTTTGATTGGATAACGGTTGGTTGTGCAGGTATAAAGGAATCGAGATAGATATAGACATCCATATATCAAAATCATCAGTATCGGAAAAAAATTTGATTGAGCCATGTTCGTCCGTCCGTCCGTCTGCCCGTTAACACGATAATTGAGTAAATTTTGAGATATCTTGATGAAATTTGGTATGTAGGTTCCTGGGCACTTATATCAGATCGCTATTTAAAATGAACGATATCGGGCTATAACCACGCCCACTTTTTCGATATCGAAAGTTTCGAAAAACCGAAAAATGCGATAATTCATTACCAAAGCCGGATAAAGCGATGAAACTTGGTATGGAGTTGAACTTACGACGTAGAATACAAAATTAGTAAAATTTTGAAATTTAATTTAAAACTTTTGCAAGCTGTAATTTGGCAGTCGTTGAAGATATCATGATGAAATTTGACAAGAGCGTTACTCCTATTACTGCATGTATGCTTAATAAAAATTAGCAAATTTTTTTTAAAGTCAAATTTTAACAAAAAATTTAATATCTTTACAGTATATAAGTAAATTATGTCAACATTTGACGCCAGTAATGATATGGTACAATAAAATACAAAAATAAAAGATAATTTCAAAATGGGCGTGGCTCCGCCCTTTTTCATTTTATTTGTCTATGATACTTTTAATGCCATAATTCGAACAAACATTTACCAATCCTTGTGAAATTTGGTAGGGGCTTAGATTCTAGGACAATAATTGTTTTCTGTGAAAAAGGGCGAAATCGGTGGAAGCCACGCCCAGTTTTTATACACGGTCGACCGTCTGTCCTTCCGCTCGGCCATTAACACGATAACTTGAGCAAAAATCGATATATCTTTACTAAACTCAGTTCACGTACTTATATAAACTCACTTTGTATTGGTTAAAAAATGGCCGAAATCCGACTATGACCACTCCCACTTTTCCGATATCGAAAGTTACGAAAAATAAAAAATGTCATAATTCTATACCAAATACGAAAAAAGGGATGAAACATGGTAATTGGATTGGTTTATTGACGCAAAATATAACTTTAGAAAAAAACTTTGCAAAATGGGTATGACACCTACCATATTAAGTAGAAGAAAATGAAAAAGTTCTGCAGAGCGAAACCAAAAGCCCTTAGAATCTTGGCAGGAATATTGTTCGTGGTATTACATATATAAATAAATTAGCGGTACCCGGCAGATGATGTTCTGGGTCACCCTGGTCCACATTTTGGTCAATATCTCGAAAACGCCTTCACGTATACAACTACAACCACTCCCTTTTAAAATACTCATTAACACCTTTCGTTTGATACCCATATCGTACAAACAAATTCTAGAGTCACCCCTGGTACACCTTTATGGCGATATCGCGAAAAGGCGTCCACCTATAGAACTAAGGCCCACTCCCTTTTAAAATATTCATTAACACCTTTCATTTGATACCCATATCGTACAAACTTATTCTAGAGTCACCCCTGGTCCACCTTTATGGCGATATCTCGAAAAGGCGTCCAGCTGTAGAACTAAGGTCCACGCCCTTTTAAAATACTCATTAGCACCTTTCATTTGATACCTATATCTTACAAACAAATTCTAGAGTCACCCCTGGTCCACCTTTATGGCGATATCTCGAAAAGGCATCCACCTATAGAACTAAGGCCCACGCCCTTTTAAAATACTCATTAACACCTTTTATTTGATAACCGTATCGTACAAACAAATTCTAGAGTCACGCTGGTCCACCTTTATGTCGATATCTCGAAAACTCCTATAGAACTAAGACCAACTCCCTTTTAAAATGCTCACTAACGCCTTTCATTTGATACCCATATCGTACAAACACATTCTAGAGTCACCACTGGCCCACCTTTATGGCGATATCTCGAAAAGGCGTCCACCTATAAACCTAAGGCCTTTCTTTTGATTCCCATATCGTACAAACACATTCTAGAGTCACCCCTGGTCCACCTTTATGGCGATATCTCGACAAGGCGTCCACTTATAGAACTAAGGATCACTCACTTATAAAATACTGATTACCACCTTTCATTTGATACCCGTATCGTACAAACACATTCTAGAGTAACCCTGGTCCACCTTTATGGCGATATCTCGAAATGGCGTCCACCTGTATAACTATGGCCTATTCCCTTTTAAAATACAAACACATTCCAGGGTTACCCTAGGTTTATTTTCCTACATGGTGATTTTCCCTTATTTTGTCTCCAAAGCTCTCAGCTGAGTATGTAATGTTCATTTACACCCGAACTCAGTCTTCCTTACCTGTTTTCACTAAATTTTCGTATGTAAAATATCTAGTGAAGTTTAATTGCATATGTAGATTAATTAGGGTTGTACCTATTTACTTTTTCCGTCTTATGATTATTCAGTGATAGTTTTTTTTTGTAATTGTTAGAATTTGAAACGAAAATTCACATAAAAAAAGAGAGAGATAAATAAATAATCTCGTCGATTTAAAATTTTCTTAATTTTGTTTAGTATATAGTTTGGAATTCCGAACGGTTCGCAAACTTGCAATTCGGTACAAATTTTTGGGAGTTTAAACTCGTAGGGGATACCGAAAATTGGTTCGCCCTATTTAGTTCGTTGATAAATTCTTTATGTATACTTCAAACCATTCGATATTCCTAGTGATGCCACAATATGCATTCTAACATGTTGCCAGTGTAATTTCAAAATAATTTTAGCACTAACAGACATGGTCGCTAGACTTCATACATCGAACTTACAACATTCGTGTCATCGTCGCTGAGCTCACCGTCGCATCGATGGAGATCAAGTAAGTAGAAATATATGTACGTCAATTACATACATATTGCTTTTTTTTTTAATTGAAACATTTGTCGACGTGTTAGACTTGGCAAATATTTTTCTTTTCATTTGTAATGATTAGGTGAAAATATCCCTTTCTGTCTTTATATTTTGAACCGCGATTTGAAATTCAAGTTTCGTTACGTTAGAGCATAATAGTTAGTTAGCACACACTGTTTCATTACCGTGGACGAGTTCGTTTCTTAAGTCGTTTCGTTTGCATATTTTCTTATTGGCACAAGTTTGTATCTTTAGTCGTTACGTATATTTATTTTACTTTTGCTCAACAATCGAGTTTATAACTCAAATCAAATCCCATATATTGAGGGGTTTGCGAATAATAGGATTTCCTAAGTAAACCTAAGAATGTTTGAAATTAAAAGGAAACAAATTTTTTTTAAATATGTATATGTAAAGCTATTACAATAAAAGGACCAACCTAGCTCGTATATAAAAATAATCTAACGTTTAATTAGATATCTATTAGTCTTATTTAGTTTTAATTGGCTTTTTGAATGTTAAAAATATCTAAAAATGAGAATAGGATGGATTCATTTTTTTCTTATATTCTTAAATACAATCTAGCTGATCAAATAAAGTTAGTTATTACCTATTTTTCAATAAATGTATGAAATCGTTGTAGTATAAATGAAAAATGGATTTTTAATTCTTTCATTTTGATGACGAAATGTAGGGAAAGGATAGTATACCAGGTTTAAGTATTTTTCTTGGGTTAATGTACATACAGTCAAGGTACATTAAAGGTTGGATTGGTAAAGACCAGGAGGGAAAATTCCATCTTACCAATCCCTCCAGCGCTGCAATGACCCTTTTTGATTCCGCTTTTGTTATAATTTGTTTTTGTTTTTTTCGCTGCCTGAGTTTCCTGGTTTTTTTTTTGTGTTGCATTTTTATCTCCGTTCATGGGGTAAAGATTTTTAAATACCCTGCATACAGATTTTGTTTCATACGAATTTCACTGTATGTGACCGAGACAAGCCCACTCCCATTTCCCTGAGCCAGACCGTAGCATAGCAAGGTATGCAGACCAGTCTCGGAAGCATGCGCCTGACCCTTCTTCAGTAGTATACGGCAGCATTCGGGAGAAGTTCATTACAGAAATAAATAGCGCCCAACGTATGGGGCCTAAATACTATAAAAAAATTTGGATTAATTCGGAGGTGGCGCACAGTTCAAAGCTTGCCGACGTGTTTATTTTTCGCTCCACGTTTTTTGTACTATTTCTGCTATTATGGCAAGTGTTAATAAGTATAATTATAATAAGTTCACTGTTGACCTGAGATAGTGACTCTTGTTTCAATTTAATTACTATTAACATTTTATTCAAATGAATAAACAATTTTATTATCAATAAAATAAATTATTGTAAATGCCCTGCGAATGTAGACAAAGGTTTGATCACAATATATCGAAAGTGTTGTGTGCAAAGTGCAATGACCTTTTTCATTTGCAATTTGTTAATATGTCGTCTGATGATCTTGATTATCTCATCTCTTCAAAGAAACCATTCTTTTGTAAATTGTGTTCGGTTGCGCGTCGCGCATCGATACGTACTCCTCCACCAAGTGCTCCACCCATTGTCTCTAATAATGCTGAGAGCATTGGCGAGCTGTGTGAAAATATCCAACAACTATCTCTGCTCGATATTGCTAATGACATTGCTGCTTTACGTTCGGAAAATGCCAGTATACTTACTATAGATGAATTTCATATCAAAGGCTGAAAAAACGTACATTTTGAACCCGACCCCCTCAGAATTTGATGAAATTTTGCATGGGGTTACATCTTACCTACCCAAACACAGCCTCATTTTTAGAAATTGCATTTTCGAAAAATTGTGGGCGTGGCAAGGTATCGAAATATCCGAAAATATTAGAAAAATGACGATAATAGGTACTTTTAAAGTGTGATTAGTACGGAATGGCTTTACCGATTTCAAAGATATTCATACCATTAGAAAGGTATTGAAATAAGCTTTCAAAAAAATATACTGTAAAAATTTTTGGTAGACTGAAAAAAAAAAATTTTTTAAATAAAATTTAAAACTGAAAAAAAACACTTCAAAGATCAAGCGATTTTGAAAAATAAAATTTTATTTTAGAAAGGTCTATTTAATATATATAACATATCTGAACACTAAAATGGGTTTTTTTTTTAAATTTTTTTAAGTAAATGCATCTCTTGGTTACTTTCTCATATTTGGATATCACGCGTAAATTAATCAACCATTTTGAAAAATTTTTATACCGTTAGAAAGGTATTAAAATCACCTTTGAAAACATATACTGTAAAGATTCTATATTACACTGAAAGAAAAAAAATTTTAAATTTTTTTCTAATTTTTTTTTTTCAAACTGGGAAAACACTTCAAAGACCAAGCGATTAAAAAAAATAATTTTTTTTAGAAAGGTAGATTTAATATATATAACATATCTGAAAACTAGAAGGGTGTTTTTTTTTTTTAATTTATTTAAGTAAATGCATCTCTTGGTTACTTTCTGATATTTTGATATCACGCGTAAACTAATCAACCGATTTCAAAAATTTTTATACCGTTAGAAAGGTATTAAAATCACCTTTGAAATCATATACTGTAAAGATTCTATATTACACTGAAAAAAAAATTTTTATTTAATTTTTTTCAAAATTTTTTTTTCAAACTGGGAAAACACTTCAAAGACCAAGCGATTTAAAAAAAATTTTTTTCAGAAAGGTCGATTTAATATAAAAACTAGAATGGTGTTTTTTTTCTTTTAAAAGATTTATAAGTAAAACCATCTTGTTAACTTTTTTTTTATTTTGCTATTATTGTGTGACAAAAATGGTACCTAGCTATACTTTGGAAGTTATACAGATACAGATACTATGACTAAGTATTCTAATAGATTCGAACAAGAATCGTATTATCAAATTTTTCAGACACGCACAATAAATAGACATACACTTGATAAAGTTAATTTTTTATTTTTATTTATTTAGATTTAATATACAACTTTCCGCAGCTCATATTGCTGACTTTCGGAATATTTGCTTACTTACTAGTTTGTTCAGGTACACTACACTATCTCTGATGAAATATTTTAACCCTTAAAACTAGTTTACAAAAAACAGCACAAGCCAGAAGGTACAGCAACCAAACACGTAACAATGAACAAGCAAAAACCAAAAATTTACCAAACGGCAAAAATCACCGATTTCTACCTACCTCAACCTACCGCTTAGCTAAGAAGCGGTATGTCTAGATACCTACAAAAACAACCCTTGGAAAAGGTAACAATTCTGACGTATCAATACCGCGCACACACACACGCATATTAGCGTTACCTACCACGGACACATAGATTGACATTACCTGCCACAGCACCCATGGACTATAAAAAACAACATACGGATAGACAGAACGAAATTAGGCATTGATATGGAATAAACTAATAAATACAGATGTGTGCAGCTATCAAGAAAATGTTCCTCTCAACTTCGAAACATTAGCTTAAACGAAGCAGCGCTGATATCTGAGTATTTTCCAGCAGTCTCCGACATTCATCGTTGCCGTATTTGCAAAAGGTGTCGCTTTAAACTTAAGGATGCTATCACGATTGCTGATAATCAGCGTTCTACTGAAACGGAAAGTGAAGAGGCACAAGAAATCTTGACTAGCGGTGAATTGTATCAAGAATATAAGGAAGTTCCAACATGCAGCAGCTGTACTAAATCACTCGAACGCAACGAACTCGTCGACAATATAAATAAGCATGTTATTCCTCATCTTGGAAGCCATCCATCGCCAATGAAGCGAAAATATTTAGAAAGGAATTCATAATGCAAAAAAAAAAAAAAAAAACACAGCAAATTGCGCAAAGTATTTCGGATTCACTTGCAGGTGGTTCACTGTCAACTTTATCAGAAGACCTAAAGAAGATCAAAGCTTACTACGAACAAATTTTGGAGAACATGAAATATCAAATCGAAAACTGCTCAAATAATTTGGATAAGCAAAAAATATTATCTCTATTACCAAATACCATGACATCTAAGGAAATTAAAGACATTTTTGGGCATGATTTATCTTACGAATTGATAAAAATTAGCAAAGATATACAAAAAAATAAAACAAAGTTTTCGGACGTCAAACGCTCTAGCATGGACAGGCGAAGTTTACCTGAACAAACTAGTAAGTAAGCAAATATTCCGAAAGTCAGCAGTATGAGCTGCGCAAAGTTGTATATTAAATCTAAATAAATAAAAATAAAAAATTAACTTTACCAAGTGTATGTCTATTTATTGTGCGTGTCTGAAAAATTTGATAATACGATTCTTGTTCGAATCTATTAGAATACTTAGGCATATTATCTGTATCTGTATAACTTCCAAAGTATAGCTAGGTACCATTTTTGTCACACAATAATAGCAAAATAAAAAAAAAGTTAACAAGAGATGGTTTTACTTATAAATTTTTTTAAAAGAAAAAAAAACACCATTCTAGTTTTTATATTAAATCGACCTTTCTAAAAATTTTTTTTTTAAATCGCTTGGTCTTTGAAGTGTTTTCCCAGTTTGAAAAAAAAAAAATGTAGAAAAAAATTTAAAAAAAATTGATTTTCAGTGTAATATAGAATCTTTACAGTATATGTTTTCAAAGGTGATTTTAATACCTTTCTAACGGTATAAAAATTTTTGAAATCGGTTGATTAGTTTACGCGTGATATCAAAATATCAGAAAGTAACCAAGAGATGCATTTACTTAAATAAATTAAAAAAAAAGAATAGTTTTCAGATATGTTATATATATTAAATCTACCTTTCTAAAAAAAAATTTTTTTTAATCGCTTGGTTTTTGAAGTGTTTTCCCAGTTTGAAAAAAAAAAATTTAGAAAAAAATTAAAAAATTTTTTTTCTTTCAGTGTAATATAGAATCTTTACAGTATATGTTTTCAAAGGTGATTTTAATACCTTTCTAACGGTATAAAAATTGTTCAAATTGGTTGATTAATTTACGCGTGATATCCAAATATGAGAAAGTAACCAAGAGATGCATTTACTTAAAAAAATTAAAAAAAAAACCCCATTTTAGTTTACAGATATGTTATATATATTGAATAGACCTTTCTAAAATAAAATTTTATTTTTCAAAATCGCTTGATCTTTGAAGTGTTTTTTCAGTTTAAAATTTTATTAAAAAAATGTTTTTTTTCAGTGTACTAAAAATTTTTTGAAAGCTTATTTCAATACCTTTCTAATGGTATGAAGATCTTTGAAATCGGTAAAGCCATTCCGTAGTAATCACACTTTAAAAGTACCTATTATCGTCATTTTTCAAATATTTTCGGATATTTCGATACCTTGCCACGCCCACAATTTTTCGAAAATGCAATTTCTAAAAATGAGGTTGTGTTTGGGTGGGTAATATATAACCCCATGCAAAATTTCATCAAATTCTGAGGGGGTCGGGTTCAACGCATATTGGATTTGATATGAAATTCATCTATAGTGAATTCTCTATTAGCCGAAGTTTGCTCTTTGCGCTCATTAATTGTCGATAAAAATAATATAATCTCCTCATTAACTACCGAAATAAAAGACATGCATACTGTTGTTGCTTCCTATGCTAGGGAACGCGAATCAACTCGCAAAGAAAAACAAAAAGTTAAACAGTATGAGTGGCTTGGCTGCAAAAGCAAAACACAGCAACAACGACTCTGCTGCAAAAGCTAAACAAATCGCGAGTATAGAAAAGCCTGAATCTGATACAGAAACAAAGCAGTCAGAACCTATGATAGAAGCTGAATCTCTAACTCCAATCAATGATGTCGCTGCTAAGGAGAAACCTGTTCTCATTGACAACAACAATGTTACACTATCTGTTGAACCAGTGTAACGAACTTCTCCCGAATGCTACCGTTTACTAATGAAAAAGGGTCAGGCGCATGCTTCCGAGACGGGTCTGCATACCTTGCTATGCTACGGTCTGGCTCAGGGAAATGGGAGTGGGCTTGTCTCGGTCACATACAGCGAAGTTCGTACGAAACAAAATTTGTATGCAGGGTATTTAACACTACTTTCCTCATGAAGGGAGATAAAAACGACGGATGGATTGGAAAGATGGCATTTTCCCTCCTCGTCTTTACCCGCCCAACCTGTTAATGTACCCTGACTTTACGTACATTAACCCAAGAAAACATTTAAACCTGATATACTAACCTTTCCCTACATTTCGTCATCAGAATAAAAGAATCAGGAATCCATTTTAGTTTACAAAGATTTCTTACATTTATTGAAATAATAGTAATAGCTAACATTATTAGATCAAGTAATTTGAAGGTAAGAATAAAACAAAAAATTTAATCCATCTTATTCTCAGAATTTAGGTATTTTTAACAATTTATTCAAAAGCCAATTACTTCCTAAGATTAAAAGATATATAATTAATCGATATATTTAATATTCAAATATACGAGCTCTCGATGGTTTGGCCCGTTTATAATAATAGCTTTATATATACTTATATAAATTTTAATTTCAAACATTCGTAAATTTCCTTGGGAAATCTTATTATTTGCAAATTAAAATAAAACAAGTATACGCAACGACTAAAGACACGAAACGCAATCAAACTTAGAGTTTAAATCGCGGTTCAAAAGTTCAAGGCAAAAAGGGATATTTTCACCTAATTATTACCCATAGAATGACATATATTTGCCTAATCTAACATGTCGACAAATGTTTCTACTACAAAAAAATACAATATGTACATACATACATACATAATTGAATTATAACTTATTTTTCTTTCTACTTATTTGGTCTCCATCGATGCGACGGTGAGCTCAGCGACGTTGATGAGAATGTTGTAAGTTCGATGTATCATGTCTAGCGACCATGTCTGCTAGTGCTGCAATTAATTTGGATAGTACACTGGCAACATGTTAGAATGCCTATTTGGGCATCACTTGTAAATCGAATGGTTTTAATTATACAAAAAAAATGTACTAACGAAATTAAGAGGGCGAGCCTATTTTCGGTATTAACTATGAGATCAACACTTAAAATTTTATACCGAAAATGCGAGTTTATATGAATTTTCTTTTTAAATTCTAACAATTGCAAAAAAAAAATATCACGGAATAATCGTATGACGGACAAAGAAAATGGTTACCACCCTACTCTACATTCGCAATCATATTGCACTATATATTATTCATAGAAAATTCAGAGAAACAGCATTAAATTATTTAACTTTAAATCTAAATTATCGGGAAAGCAATATGTTGACCATCTCGACGTTTGATAGGAATCTCGGCATTGGAGGGTTGATATATGTTGCGGTTGATCCTTCACACGCGTGATGATTTTATTCAAATTTTCTTCTTATTTTTGTTTCACTTTTTCTAAAGCTAGGTGAGCTCATTGGCCTCTTTATTCATTTAATACATCAAGGTTTATTTTCAGTTTTTACAAAATTCTATTCTTTTCCGCACGCTCCCTTTTATCGTTTAGTATGGCATATGCATATTGTACAATTCCGGACACGGACATTAAATCCCCTTCATTATATGGTCACTGTGTAGGCGGCTGATGAGTTCAGCGATGTCTACTTCAAAACTGCCTTTTTGTGGTACAACAACCATTAATAGGAGTTTCATGATAAAAAAACAAAGGGAATGCTTGTGATGTGTTTGTTCCAACTATTCTTCTTTCACACTGTTTTTAGGTGTCATCCATTGGTGCCCATTTTCTATTGATTTTTCCAAATGTTCTCAAGATATAAATGCAGTCAAACTCGCTTACAATGCAACGTCATTTTTGTTGTTGTTTCAATTTATAGTTTTTTCCCACTAACTTGCAGTTGTGCAATGCACTTTTCACTTTACCAATTCAGTAAATAAAATTTCTGGTTTTCTTATAATTTAAATATGAGATAAATGGCAAATTGGTTTTGTTGATCGTTTTGCCACTCGGTTGATTATTCGTAATAATTGAGAAAGAAAAGAAGTTATTTGTTGCTGATGTGGTGACTTTTCATGACCAGATGGCCTTGGTGTGGTATGTTCCTTTATGATTGTTCCCTATGTCTTCTAACAATAAGCGTTTCCAACCTTTTTTATCAATTTGGCTTTAACACCTTGTGGGGCAAGTTTAGCATTGAAATGTTTTCCTAAATGACTTTGTACAAAATTTCTACGTATCACGATTTGTCCTGGGGTATACTCCCGCGCACGCGTGCGTAGGTTGTATGTGCGTGTATTTTTCTCATAAGCAAGTTTCATTTTGGAGTTAACTGATTCGCGAATGATGCCGATTGATCCTCCCTACTAAGTCGAGCACTACCCTCCGACATCAATCCTAGATTCTTCAAGATACCGTAGTCTTTCCCGTGTGTTACCATGTTTTGTCCGAAAACAACGAAGATGGCGACTGACCTATTGTGCTGTGTAAACCATTACGTAAGGAACAATTAATGCTGCTTACGTAAGCATCCCAGTTCCGATGATCCTTGCGTACAAAGGATCTCAAAGCCTCGTTAATTGAGCGATTTACGTGTTCCGAGGCGTTGGCTTGAGGTGAATATACCGCTGTCCGAACATGGCTAATTCCATATTTGTCAATGAAATTATGGAACTCCTTGCTGACAAATTGGCTTCCATTATTGGATACTATTGTCTGAGGTACACCAAAGCAATCAAAGATTGTAGTTTTAAGAAGATCTATTAATAAGTTGTTTGTGAACTTTCTTAATGGTTGCAAAACGGTGAATTTCGAGAAATGGTCGAGGACAATAAATATACCTATGTTTCCCCTTTTTATCTCGGAAAAGGTCTAATGAGATCGATGTACAATCGTCGGAAAGGGCGCTCTGACTCGACTTGTTGTCCCATCGGAGGGCGAAGCGAATACGACGGCGTCTTCGAGGTTTTGCAAAGTTCACAGGATAGCACATAATTTTTTATGTCCTTTGTCATACCGGGCCAATATAAATGCCTTTTTACCAGCTCATTTGTTTCGGCTATACCACCGTGTGCTGAACTAGGCGAATTATGAGCCGAGTAAATAACGCTTTGCCTTAATTCAGTCGGCACAAACAGTTTCCACACGTCTTCTTCAAGGGACGTGTTGGTCTCAAAATTATTCCTATAGTAAATGAATTTGTCTATTACTTTGTAGTCTGGCATATCACTGTTGGAAAACTTTTCCCGTAAATCTCGGTATTCATCGGATTCGAAGTGCGTCGATTCTAAACCTATTTCTGGCAAAATCTCTAACTCTATCTCCTCCACATTTCCGGTTTCGTCAAAAGCGCGAGACAGCGCGTCAGCGACTTTTATATCGCTTCCTTTTCTATGCTCGATGGAAAAGGTAATGCATCACATTGGACAATGAACTGTTTCGAATAATCAGGGTGAATCAATAAGGGGGCCGTTGTAAGTTTATTTTTAAGCTGCTGAAAGGCATCTTCAACTGCTGTATTCCAAGCAAACTTCTTTTTCTTAGAGAGCAGCTCGGTTAGTGGAAACGTGAGGCTAGCATAGTCTGCAATAAAGCGCCTATACCACCCTGCCATTCCAAAAAATTGGAGTACTTTGCGAATGGTTTTCGGACACGGATAGTTAGAAATAGCCTTCACTGTATCTTCGTCTACCGCTAGTGTCCCATTCCCAACTGCAAATCCTAAATATTTAACTTTATTTAGACCAAAGCTAATTTTTTTTAATGTTGATAGTTAGACCAGCTTTTCTTAGATGTGCTGCAACTTCCAGCAGATGCGATATGTGTTCTTCAAATGTTTGTGGGACAACTAACAAATCGTCTAGGTAAACGAAAACATAAGCCTTGAGATTGTACGGGATAACCATGTCCACCAATCGACACATTGTTTGTGGTGAATTACAAAGACCAAATGGCATGCGTGTAAATTGGTACAATGGTCGATTGGGCATTGTGAATGCGGTTTTGGGACGAGACTCCTTAGACAAACTTATTTGCCAGAAGGCATCCTTCAGGTCAATTTTCGGTCTGCAATATACAGGCGGTAGTCGGGCTATCAGCCCTTTACGATTACTCCTAACTCAATCATACGATCTATCTCTTCACATAATAGCTTTTCCATTGCAGGCGAGATTGGATAATAATGCTGTTTTATTGGGGTAGCCGTGCCAGTTTCTGTGACGTGCTCAATTAACTTTGTAGTTCCAAGGTTTTCTTTCTCGTAAGAAGGGAATGCAGAAATAGCTATCTCAAGTTGGCGTTTCTGTAATGATGTCAACGGAATCACATCGGGGTCTTCTCCTTCGTCCGTAGGTTGATCTATGCATGGTTCAGCTTGAACTTGCAGACCAAATTTCTGCCAAAAGTCCATTCCGCATATAACGTTGCTGGCAACAGACGGTACTAAAAGAAACTCAATCGTTTCTCTACGATTGTTGAAATCTATCGTAAGCTCTATGACTCCAGCCACGCTCTGCTTTTTCCCATCTGCTGTTTTTACCGAACCTAAAAGCTTCTGGTAATCTCTGTTGGGACTTTCCATAATTAGTTTTGCTAATTCAGATCCTATGCAGCTCTTATTTGCTCCGCTATCTAATAAAGCTAATATGGTTTATCTAATATCTTTATATTTGCGTTTGGTCGAATGTCAGAATTATTGTAAACTATAGAGGAAATAACAGAATTAAGCAATGCTTTCTTACTTTTCCGATAGGCTGATATGCGCTTACTGGAACGGGTTGGAATACGGTTGTTCTCTATGTCCGAGAATATTCTTTTCCTCGCACTATTGTACTCCGTGAAACGAACGTGATAGAGTTTTCTAGATAACGTCTTACTCAAATCTATAGAAAATTTTAAAGTTGTATTATTCATCGGGTTATTATTAGTTTTTGTACTATCTGGTGAAAGTATCTGAATGTTTTCGGTATTGTCGTCATTTCAATGGTTTGTTTCACCATAACCGTGTTTGGTGTTTAATTCCGAGGGCGATACGATGGATGCTCGTCTGGGATTCGACAGACATCCTTCTTCGAGTTTTACGATGCAACGGTGCATTTAGGACATGTGGGTTTATACATGTTTTCAGCGCCACAGCCGTAGCAGAAGATTTTCCTGGGCTTGAGACAGTCATGATATCTATGTCCCGTCTCTTAACAATTCCAACATATTAGCCTACTTGTCTCAACAGCTTCTACATGGCCGAGTTCTTCATCTTGGTTGGTGTTGGTAACATCTGAATTAACTAGTTCATTGATTTGGTGACGTCCAGTGATTTGCCGGGATGAGCCAACGTGAATATCGTTAAAGAACTTTTCATGTTTTCGCGCTGCTTTCCTCAAGCTAGCAATATCCGTTATTTCGAGGTGCAAAATTTCGTGGCGCAAGTCGGACTTCAAATTACGTATCAAAATCTCGACTAACTCTGATTCATTAATTTGGATCCTCAACTTGTCGGACATTTGCATTACAACTTCAAGGAAATCATCAAAGGGCTCAGCAAATTTTTGTTTCCTTCTTCGAATGTCATCGCGTATTTCGGCGTCTGTCGAAAAATCCTTAAATTGGCGTCGCATGGCCTCGCAACAATCAAACCAATCCAGATCATTCGTGCGTTGCCGGTAACGCCAAAACCATTGCAAAGTTTTTCCTTCAAACAATGAGTGTAAATGTTGGCAAAGTACTGTGAAACTTCCGTTCAGGTGTAGGGCAGTTAACGTGTTTACTCGATAAATAAATTGGTCTACAGATATGCCATATTTCGACCCGCTAAAACGAACCTGCCAATTTTGAATTAGATTTGACAGTTTTTCGTTTGCCACAGACAATCAGCTAACGCCTAATGACTCTGGCCGCCTCTCATACCGAACATTGTCAGTAGTAAGTCGCTCCGGATACGGTGCGTCGCGTGGCCATTCCACCTGCTCTTCTCGCCGAGAAACAGCTGGAGATGGTCTAGTATTTCTATCCATATTTAAGTTATGTAACATATTCTGAATATCCATGGTCATTACTTCACGAAAGTTTTGCATTGATTCAGCAACTACTTGCTGCACTCGCTGTTCAGTAATTCCGCTTTGGTGTGGATTAGTCGCGCGTCGGTATCGTGGACTATTCGTTTGACCGTGTCGACGGTCAGTTGACGGATAAGTTTGGAATTGGGGATTAGTTTGCGCGTAAAGCCGCGTATTCGGTCGTTCACGAGGAATAATACCGGTTGGCATACTCACTTTTTCCTTTTCAGGGACTTCTACAGATTGGACAAGTGTCATTATTGTCTAACCAGGTATGGATGCAAGTCAGGTGGAAACAATGATGGCACACCGTTTCTCTCCTATCTTGACTATTTGACAAGGTTTCAGTGCATATGGCACAGGACTGGTTGCTCAATTGAGCACCATCAGTGCCACCAGAGGCATTATCAGGACTACGTATCACTGGCATCATAGCACTCACTAATAAAAAAAAAATTTATGAGTGTTAATGTTTAGGTCTCTAACGGAAATTCGTTAGGAATGAAAACAATCAATCGATCGCGTTTTTAAATCAACTAGTTAATAAAATAGAATATGATGACTACTCTGTAGGGAAAGTTAATAATTTAGGCTTAATAATTCGCGGTTGCTTAACTCCTTTATGTGTACATGTATGCTGGATAAAAATGAGGTTAGTGGCTAAGCTTATACTTTGGTAAATCGCCGCAATTATGCAACAAATAAAAATCCGAAAGTAAATGCTTGACCGTTTGGTTGAAATATGAAACGTATTTGATTTTTTGTTGGCTGTGGATCAAGGTCAGATGTAAGTATATAAATATTTATTTTCTGCAAATCCATTGACTCCAACAGTCTTAAAAACGAAAAAAAATTTGCGAAAACAGCGAAGTTCGTACGAAACAAAATTTGTATGCAGGGTATTTAACACTACTTACCCCATGAAGGGAGATAAAAATACAAAAAAACTAGCGAAACTCAAGCAGCGAAACAAAAATAATTTATTGCAAAAGCGGAGTCAAAAAGGTTCATTGCAACCAGCGACGGAGGGATTGGAAAGATGGCATTTCCCCTCCTCGTCTTTACCCACCCAACTTGTTAATGTACCCTGAGTTTACGTACATTAACCCCAGAAAACATTTAAACCTGGTATACTAACCTTTCTCTACATTTCGTCATCAGAATAAAAGAATCAGGAATCCATTATAGTTTACACTACAAAGATTTCTTACATTTATTGAAATATAGTACTAGCTAACATTATTAGATCAAGTAATTTGAAGGTAAGAATATAACAAAAAAATTTAATCCATCCTATTCTCAGAATTTAGGTATTTTTATCAATTTATTCAAAAGCCAATTACTTCCTAAGATTAAAAGATATATAATTAATCGATATATTTAATATTCGAATATACGAGCTCTCGATGGTTTGGCCCGTATATAATAATAGCTTTATATATACTTATAAAAATTTTAATTTCAAACATTCGTAAATTTCTTTGGGAAATCTTATTATTTGCAAATTCCCTCAATATATGGACTATGTTTTAGAGGTTTACGCTGGTCACTTAATCGGCGTAGCCTCTATTATATACCGGCGGCGGCGGCGTGTTCGGCGCGCCGACAAAGTGATCGGCATAAACCTCTGAATTGAATGGCTGGACTTCAGAGTATCACATTGTCCACAACTAATGAATATGGAAACATACTACTGACGTCAATGGCATGTTTGACGATCTGGAACAACATCATTAACTTGCGGATGGCTTGTAAAGCGAAAATTTAAAAGAATAATATTTGGAAAAGTTTTGTTTATATGTATTTAAGGAAATCGACGTTTCGGCCATTTCGGATAGATCCGCGATTTTGCTTCCCGCGGATCGTTCAGAACATTTTCTTGCAGAGACAGGGAGAAATACTTAAAATGGTAACACTTTTATAAAAGAGTTTTACTGAAGAAGATGTTCTGGGCTAACTATAATACCCGTCGTCGGCACGATTTCTTTAAATCATTTGTGGTTCCTTGTTGGTTACGCACAAAGGCGACTTACGGTTGCTATTGATAGTCTATTAAAAGTCATGACTCTCGTGGCACAGTTTTAACGATTAGCATCAATGCTTCAATTGTTTCGGCTCTTTCTAAGAGCTACAATTCCCGACGTGCGAACAGTGGCAATCCCGACCATCAGTCGCTACTACGCATCCTGGCCCGTATACAATATGCCAGCACAGAAGCTATAGAACTGCGACTTCGAACTCATACCTTCGTCGACTTCACTTTTCTAGAAGCTCTAGGTGTAGCTCCGAAGACTTTATGACGAATGTTTTTGTCGTGCTCTGCTTCCGAGCTACACCAAAAAAACACTTGAAACATTAGGAAGTAACTATTCATAAGCAGTCTAAGTGGATATCATTGCGTAACTCATGGGCTATTTTATAGTTAGGCAAATAAAGTTATTTCCAACCCTTCTGTTACATGTTGAAGATATATACAACTTAAGTATGAACCAAGAATCATTTCAAAGGAGAATTTAAACCACTAGAGCATACTAAAGGATTTTGCATCACTGATTTCCCTTATTTTGTCGGCCACTCGGGATATAAAATTGACTTGAGGACATTTTGAAAATGTGTTCTACATTTTGGGACATTTTATTTAAATTCATTGTTGTTTATTAATTTATTGAAAAAATTATGCGAAGTGAGCTTTTAAATTTATTATATATAACTTTTCTTTAAGTGTTTTGTTTTAATAACTTGGTGAATTCGATAATGCGAAATCCGGGATTAAAAGCGCCTGTTTTCTCAAATAACTTTTGAATGGTTAGAATTTCGCAATAGGATTTTTATAACTGGCAGTGATACGCATCCCTTGATACCCCTTTCGACCATATCGGACCAATTTTTGAGATGAACAATAAATGGCCTAGACAGTCTTAAATGAGTATAAAATATAGTAACGCGCCGAACGCCGCCGCCGAACGCCGCAACCGGCGGCGGCGTACAAAAAGGTACGCTAATCGGCGGCGGCGGCGGCGTTTATCGGCGGCGTATATCTCTACTATGTTTTGAGTTATCAACTCGATATTTGTCCTAAAATAAAACAATTATACGCAACGACTAAAGACACGAACTCGCCCCCAGGTAAATGAAACCGGTTGTGAGTGTGTTAACTTCATGATCAAACACAATCAAACTTAGATTTTAAATCGTGGTTCAAAATGTCAAAGCAAAAAGGGATATTTTCACCTAATTATTACCCATAGAATGACATATATTTGCCTAATCTAACATGTCGACAAATGTTTCTACTATAAAAAAATACAATATGTATGTCATTGAATTATAACATATTTTTCTTTCTACTAACTTGGTCTCCATCGATGCGAGGGTGAGCTCAGCGACGATGATGAGAATGTTGTAAGTTCGATGTATCATGTCTAGCGACCATGTCTGCTAGTGCTGCAATTAATTTGGATAGTACACTGGCAACATGTTAGAATGCCTATTTGGGCATCACTAGTAAATCGAATGGTTTTAATTATACAAAAAAAATGTACTAACGAACTTAAGAGGGCGAGCCTATTTTCGGTATTAACTATGAGATCAACACTTAAAATTTTATACCGAAAATGCGAGTTTATATGAATTTTCTTTTTAAATTCTAACAATTGCAAAAAAAAAATATCACGGAATAATCGTATGACGGACAAAGAAAATGGTTACCACCCTACTCTACATTCGCATTATACATAGAAAATTCAGTGAAACAGCATTAAAATTATTTAACTCTAAATCTAAATTATCGGGAAAGCAATATGTTGACCATCTCGACGTTTGATAGGAATCTCGGCATTGGAGGGTTGATATATGTATGTTGCGGTTGATCCTTCACCCGCGTGATGATTTTATTCAAATTTTCTTCTTATTTTTCGTTTCACTTTTTCTAAAGTTAGGTGAGCTCATTGGCCTCTTTATTCATTTAATACATCAAGGTTTATTTTCAGTTTTTACAAAATTCTATTCCTTTCCGCACGCTCGCTTTTATCGTTTAGTATGGCATATGCATATTGTACAATTCCGGACACGGACATTAAATCCCCTTCATTATATGGTCACTGTGTAGGCCGCTGATGAGTTCAGCGATGTCTACTTCAAAACTGCCTTTTTTTGGTACAACAACAATTAATAGGAGTTTCATGATAAAAAAAAAAACACAGGGAATGCTTGTGATGTGTTTGTTCCAACTATTCTTCTTTCACACTGTTTTTAGGTGTCATCCATTGGTGCCCATTTTCTATTTCCAATTTTCCAAATGTTCTCAAGATATAAATGCACTCAAACTCGCTTACAATGCAACGTCATTTTTGTTGTTGTTTCAATTTATAGTTTTTTCCCACTAACTTGTAGTTGATGCAGTGCAATTTTCACTTTACTAATTCAGTAAATAAAATTTCTGGTTTTCTTATAATTTAAATACGAGATAAATGGCAAAAACCTCAATTGGTATTTGATTTTTCAGTTTTTCACAATCAAATTATTTTGACACAGCAACATAGATTCCTTTTAATGTAACTGGACACGTTCTGTATTATACTGTTAAGTATTGAAAACCATTTTCACTCAAACCTTAAATATTGACCTGCCCAACTATTTATAACAATGACAATAAACTTTGGGTCTAACACCATTTCACCCTTTTAAAGCTATTTTGACTTGAAAACTTGAAGCAGTTGAATTCGTGAATTTTTCGGAAGAATAGTTTCTTTACTTTCAGGTTTGCTAGCGGTATGGATTGCGCTATACCCGACGTTGTTCACCATCCAAACTTCAACTCAAAACTGAAAAACTTAATCTTTGGCCTACGCCTTCAAAGCCTTTGCTTCTACCGGGAGTTTTCTCGTTTTCCATATTTTCTCTCCGTAGGTATAGGTCAAACGGCATCATCGCCCGATCTTCCCTTTAGACATTGTTCTTATTTTCTTTTCTTCTTATTTCACTTTTGTACAGTCAGATCCGACAATGACTTCTTTACTTGAATCGAAAGATGAGAAATACCGTCATAAATCAGCTCATCCAAATTTGCTTCACAAGAAAAAAAACAGGAATATAACAGCATAAATTCGTACTGGTACAAAAAGTTGATAGAAAATTTGCGTCAACCATAAATAAATCATCTACGTAACTGTCAATCGTTGAGTAGCAAAGAACCAAAGCTAAAATTTTATATTTCCCCATATCCTCCTCTTAGGGTCCGAACTTGGTACTTCTTCGTGTCGGGTGCTTCGCCCTCTTTCCCCTGGCGTATCTAGGCTATCTCATCTTAAATACGGACAGAGATTGTTCTTGGTAATCCGATCCGGTTTGGGACTGATATTATATGATCGAAATCTACTATACCTCGAATACAGAAAAAAATCTACCAGTTTCTTGTAAAAAAAGGATAAAAAAAGGACAGATGAGGGCTAGTTTTGCATAGCATTCATACTGGTTGTGCGATAGCTTGCATGATTGGATTTTCTGCATGGCATGTATGTATGATTTGTGCCTTAACATCATCTAGTAGTTCTCTGCTCCACTAGTTGAGCGCCACCTTCGTTATGCGCATGTGCGGGTTTTCCAAGTATTAGTGCATGCTCACTAATTCCAATCTACATATATATACCTATATGTGTACCTACAATTGTACAATATCATGTGGGTGTGTTCGTGGTTGCCTTACCTGGGCTTTTAAGTTACGCTCGCCCGCTCACAAGCAATTAACTTTGTTGGTTCGTCAGAGCACATCGACGCTAAGTATATTTTTATGTTGTTGCACTGAGCATTGGTCGTGACGAACTTTTCGAACCAATGTTCGAAACAATACAACAAACAAGTTGATCTGCAACACACAATTATAATTGATGTTGTAATAATGATATCGCCCTGTGATGTTCGCATATTACGTCGAGAGGCTAATATCATTGTGATGCTAATACCAAAGAGCATACATAACAAGAGACGTCAGTTCGTATGTTTGATATCAAACACTCGCTGCAAAAGATTGGGGTTACTGACAGTTGCTTCCCACTTTTCATTTTAATTTTCGCCGCATCTCAAAACACTAAAGCAGTGTTGCCAGAACCTCTTTGCAGGAAAAAAGGCTATATAGACAAAAATTAAAGGCTAAAAGAAGCGAAATAAAAATTTTTAAAGCTAAAAATAAATATAAATAAGTGTAAGGCGGGATAACCTGTGAAGAGATTTTAGGCCGAGCTTCTCTTCCAATTTACGGGGTGCTCCTTTTTAATTTTTCTTACAAATTGGCGGGACGCGACCTATTTGTTTTGTGCCGACTCCGAACGGCATCTGCAAGGCATATTAGTTTTCACTGAGAGCTTTTTATGGCAGAAATACACGCAGAGTGCTTGCCAAACACTGCCGAGGGGCGACCCTGCTTAGAAAAATTTTCTTCTAATTGAAAAACATTATTTCTAAAATTTTGATGCTGCTTTGTCCGGGGCGTGAACCCAGGATATTTAGTGTGATAGGCGGAGCACGCTGCCATCACACCACGGTGGCCGCCACTAAGAATAAAAACTAAAAGTTAAAGGCAACTTGCCCATATACATAAATAAGTCACAAAATATTTCAATATCACAGTGCTATTCATCATCTGATGTATAAGAATTAATGAGATCATTTCTTATAACAAAGTCGTGGCAGCATACAAATCGTGGCATTACAAAATCACAAACTCAGCCAGGTTACCTAGTTCAAGTCGATTCGCCTGAATGCACTAAATGTAAAATTTTGTTTTCAATAAATTTTTTCGCTGGCCATCTTATTGGCTCCATCAATGCAAGCTTTATAAAATTACCAAGAAGCAAACGTGATTTTGAAATAAATTTTTAATTCAGTGTTGTATCACTTTTATTAGGCTAAACTTGTGACTAAAACCTATAACAATTTTTTAAATGATTGAACGATTTTTGAATCTGTGCAGTAGTGAAAAAGACAAAAATATCAAAATTGTGGCTACTTGCTTAAAAAGCACCAAAATTGACAAAAAGGTACCAGCGCACCAAACAGACTCCGAAGTGGCAACTGTGGTTTTCGCCGTGTTTTTGCGGACAGCCTTAAAATGAAATGTCAGTAACCCCAATCTTAATCAGCGAGTAGTTTAGGTTCGAAGCAAACGTGTTAAGTGATGTCTCTTGTTGATTTATCCTCTTTGCTAATACGTGTGTTGATGATAGCATTATTATTATTGATACAACTGACATAAAAAGTGATGAGCCTACTGATGCAAAGTGGGTGGAAGTTATAAAGAAAAAGAAAGCAGGTAAAAACCGAAGTGGCAACTGTGGTTTTCGCCGTGTTTTTGCGGACAGCCTTAAAATGAAATGTCAGTAACCCCAATCTTAATCAGCGAGTAGTTTAGGTTCGAAGCAAACATGTTAAGTGATGTCTCTTGTTGATTTATCCTCTTTGCTAATACGTGTGTTGATGATAGCATTATTATTATTGATACAACTGACATACAAAGTGATGAGCCTACTGATGCAAAGTGGGTGGAAGTTATAAAGAAAAAGAAAGCAGGTAAACATCGAATCACTGAGAAGGATAAATCTGAAATAAATACCGCCGCATCTCCGTCTTCCTCCTCGTTAGCTGTTAATGGCACTAATGCTGAAGTTACCATTGCGAATGTCAACAACAATCATCAACATCAGAAGGTAGATGATGCAATGTAGAATAATGATGATAAACAAATGCGCATTATTGGTTCGAATGTAAGCACTGAGCTTAGGGTTGCTAAGACTAAGTGGCTTCATATTGCGTCGTTTTTGCCATCCGTTACAGAGGACAATATTATTGAATACGTCTCTAAGTATTCTGGGATACGAAGAGAGTTACTTTCTTGTTATGGGCTTATCAGGAAAGGTACTGCCGTTGAATCATTGAAGCGAATTACATTCAAACTTGGTGTTCCAGATTCTTGGTTTGGTAAGATGCTCAACCCTGAGCTTTGGCCTGCCGGTGTGACGGTTTGCCCTTTTCGGTTTGGCCGAAAAAGGCTCGAACCGAAGACATAGTCGCTAGTTCTTACTTAGAAATTAGTAGATCTATTAATAAATCAAAATCGAGTTATGCGCTTTATTATCAAAATGTTAGTGGTATGCGTACCAAATCGTCACAATTCTATTGTAACGTTAGTTCACACGAATATGATATATTTGCTCTGTCAGAGACCTGGTTGAATGAAAATTTTTCACCTAACGAATTTTTTGACAGCTATTATAACGTATTTCGTAATGATCGGTGCCCGAACGCCACCGGTCTTGAGAGGGGTGGTGGTGTTTTAATTGCTATTAGAGCAGATCTATGTAGTAAACTGATTACTAATGATTTGATAGATGGTGGCGTTGAACAAATCTGTGTAAGAGTTAAGTTTAATGACAATAAAACAATAATAATCGTTTTGACTTATATTCCGCCAAGTAGTGAAATTGCTGTCTATCGAAAACATTTATATAATATAAATAGTGTCATAAGTACTGCTAATCCGTCTGATGAGATTATATATCTAGGCGACTTTAACTTAAGTAATATCTCCTGGTCAAGTGGCTGTAATAATTTACCCACAAATATCAGATCCGATATCGATGTGCTTGTTGTTAGCACTTTGTTATCGTATGGCTTAAAACAATACAATACTCAACCAAACAGTAATGGTAGGTTCCTTGATCTCGTTTTTGGATCTGATGATTTAAGAATATCTTGCCTGGAGTGTCTATCTCCAATCTTGGAAAAAAGTTTACATCACAATGCTTTGGTTGCAAATTTCGAGTTTTATAGCTTTCAGAGTATAATTATTTCAGAGTATAATTATTTCAAGGCTGATGCTCCAGCGATAAACGAGTTTCTCCTCGACACTGATTGGTCCTTCTTGGACTCCGCTAATGGGCCTGAGGCTTTTTATGAACTCTTAAAGCAAAGACTTTCATTAGCAGTCTCGAATTTTGTTCCGCGAAAACGGAAAATTCTGAACAACAGGCCACCCTGGTTCAATACTAAACTTAATAATATTAAAAATAAAAAAACGTAAGGCCTTTAAGAAATATAAAAGGAGCAGGAGTGAATCTGATCATCTTACTTTTGTCAGGCTTAAATCGACTTTTAACTGTCTCAATAAGTTCTTGTTTAGACAATATATGAATAATCTGGAATCAAAACTGAAGACGAATCCATCTAGTTTCTGGTCGGTGATTAATTCAAGAGGCAGACTTACGGATTTCCGACGTGCATGGAGTATGACGGTGTATCGTCCAGTAATACGGTAGATATTTGTAACTTATTTGCCAAATTATTTCAGAAGGTATACTCAGATGCTACCTATTCACCTATTCCTACATTATAATCTGGTTCTCTGCGTCAAATTTCTTCTTTTGATATTATTATTTCTGTCAATTTCAAAATTGAATAAAAGTTCGAAATCTGATAGCGAGGGATTTCCCCGTTATTCTTCAAACTATGTTCAAATATAATTTCTGAACCCCTGGCAATTCTTTTCCAAGGATGCTTGAACCATGGGATATTTTTAGACTCTTGGAAGTTATGCTCCATAAATCCGGTATTCAAGTCTGGTGATCGCAATGATATTCGCAACTACAGACCTATTGTTAAGCAGAGTACTCTGGCAAAACTATTCGATAGTATCCTTCATAGCAAATTTTTTGACAACATAGTCAAGGCTATTGTTGAGTGACAGCATGGGTTTTTTCCTGGCAGGTCTACTTCTACCAATCTGGCTTTAGTCACTAGCCAAATTGTAGATGCCTTTGAGAACCATGCGCAACTAGACGTCATCTATACTGACTTCTCGAAAGTATTTGACAAGGTCGACCACTCTATACTATTGCACAAACTGGGGATGTACGGAGTGACCGGAAGTTTGCTGAAGTTCTTCTTATCGAATAGGAAACTTTTTGTGTCAATCGGAGCCAACCAGTCTACTGCGCTTATTAACGCTTGGTCTGGAATCCCACAGGGAACCCACTGTGGCCCTCTGTTGTTCCTAATTTTTATTAATGATCTGCCTCAAAAATTCAAATTTGCTAAATGTTTAATATTTGCAGACGACGTCAAACTCTTTCTAACCGTACGGGATACTTCTGACTGCATTAACTTGCAATATGATCTCGATTCTTTTAATAAATGGTGTTCAAGTAATAACCTACTTTTAAATACTAACACATGCTGCGTGGTTTCCTATTCAAAAAGGGTCACTACAAATTAAATGCTGGATCTTTAAACCGTTGTCGAGAGATAAAAGATCTGGGTGTAATTTTTGACAACCAACTCTCTTTTTCTGGTCACATCGACTTTATTATTTCCAAATCTTTTGCAATGGTTGGGTTTATTAGACGTAATTCCAGTGACTTCAAGGATCCGATGACTTTGAAGGCACTTTTTACGGCGTTGGTAAGAAGTCGTCTGGAATATTGCTCGATTATGTGGAGTCCATTCTATGAAGGGAGCTCACATAAAATTGAGAGAGTTCAAAGAATTTTCACAAAAATTGCTTTGCGTATGCTTCACTGGCCTGATGGCCTCCGGCAGGCGTAAATTGCTTGGACTCCAGGCTTTGTATGACCGTAGAACTTGTATCTCACTCATGCTTGCTTATAACGTTATCAACGGTAATATAAACTGCCCTGATTTATCTAATTTATTCGTTTCATACATTCCACCACGTCATCTAAGGCACACCAGACTATTTGTTGAAGTAACTCATCGAACGAATTACGCGTTGAATGAACCCATATCCAAGGCTTTACACCTAGCAAATCGATATAGTGGTCTTCTTAACTTTAATAATAGCATTTATAAATTTAAGCTTGAACTTTTCTCTATTTTTAACTAGTCTGTAAGGAAGTCTGTACTTTTTAGACCGAAATAAATAAATATAGATATAAAATACACAAATTTTTTTTTATTTTTTTCGTTTGTTGTACTGTTGGAGTCAATGGATTTGTAGAAAATAAATATTTTTATACTTACATCTGACCTCGATCCACAACCACAAAATCAAATAAGTTCCATATTTCAACCAAACGGTCAAGCATTTACTTTTGGATTTTGATCTGCTGCAGAGTTGCGGCGATTTACCAATGTATAAGCTTAGCCACTAACCTCATTTTTATCCAGCATACATGCACACATTAAGGAGTTAAGCAACCGCGAATTATTAAGTCCAAATTATTAACCTTCCCCACAGAGTAGTCATCATATTATATCTTATTAGTAAGTTGATTTAAAAACGCGATCGATTGATTGGTTTCGTTCCTAACGAATCTCCGGTAGATACCTAAACATTAACACACGAAAAATATTTTTTTTGTTGAGTGCTAGGATGTCAGTGACACGTAGTCCTGATAATGCCTCTGGTGGCACATCTGACTGAACAACCAGTCCTGTGCAATATGCACTGAAACCTTGTGAAATAGTCAAGATAGGGGAGAAACGGTGTGCCATCATTGTTTCCACTTAACTTGCTTCCATACCTGGTTAGATAATAATGACACTTGTCCAATCTGTAGAGGTCCCTGTTTCGCAAAAGACCAAGCTTAGGTTAGGCTGAACTAGCCAGTCCACGAGGACCTCGCATAGACTGCTTAAGTCGTTGTGTTACCAGAAATTTGTTTTAACGGCCAAACTGAAAAACGCTATCAAAAACCAGGACCTGTGCTATAAAATAACTCCGTCCTTTTGGCAAATACTAGAAGATTCCTAGGACATAACCCACTTGATGCTTCTAGATCTGACAGCTGTATCACTCCTAATAGCAGGAGTCTTAGCCTGGCTAGTGCAAGGCACGAGCACAGAACGTGCTCGATAGTTTCCTCCTCCAACCCGCACTTCCTATATCTGCTATCACTGACCAAGCCTAATTTAAAGGCATGTGACGCCAGAAGGCAGTGTCCAGTCAGAATACCCGTCATGAGTCTACAGTCCTCTCTTTTTAATGATAGAGGCAACTTTGTTAGTCTAAGGTTGTAAGACCTACACATAATCTTCGACACTTTACAGCCCCGCGCTTGAACCCACGCCTTTCCCGCTTGGTCGATCATGTGCACCTCTCGCCTTAGCTTAATCTCGCCCAGTCTAATCGGGACGTCTACGAAGCAAGCTTCAATGAATGCACCCTTTTTAACTAGTTCGTCCGCTTTTTCATTCCCATCTATTCCCATATGCCCTGGGACCCAATATAGATGTATGCTTCTCCCTGTCCCGATTCTCCCCAAAGACTGCTTACACTCTAGCACGCATTTAGATATTGTGATATGCGAGATTATTGCCTTACTTGCTGCTTGACTGTCAATATAAAGTTAACACGGTTGCAGCTTAAGCTATTCTCTTCCAGGGTTTCTACTGCTTTGGTTACGGCTAATATTTCGGCTTGCAAAACACTACAGTAATAGCCTGTAGGATCTGCTTATTTCCGGATCAGCACAGTATACCGCAGACCCGACTCCTTCCACTACCTTGGAACCATCTGTGTACATATGTATCGCCTCGTCCGCTATTTGCGCACCATTGCGCCAACCGTTCACCTCTATTGTGGCCTTAAGATCTCCCTCGAAGGGCAGATAGGGAATCAGGTAGTCTGTTCGTCTTGTGATTAATGACGCTACACTACTATGTCCATATGGTCGGCGCTCAAGCTGCCCCGATGCACCGAGCCTGGTTGGGGTTGTTAATGCTATGTTCTTTGCCACCAGGTCTACAGGTGGAATGTGCAGAATAGCATAGAGTGCAGCCGTCGGGGTTGTTTTCAGGGCTTCCGTAATGCTAAACATCGATAGTCTACATACACCCTCTAATTTTTGAGGTATGTAGTTTTTTGTGTGGCTTTCCACCAAACAAGAATTCCATAGTATAGAATAGGGCTTACAATCGCTGTAAATACTCAATGAGAAAGAGAGGGTGAGAAGCCCCACGTACACCCCAGCATTCTTTTACATACATAGAGTCCCGTTGAGGCCTTCTTGACCCTCTCCTCCACGTTGAGCTTCGATGACAGCTTTCTGTCTAGGATGATTCCTTGATATTTTGTGCAAGGTTTCTCCTGTAAAGTCACCCCTCCTAACTTAGGCCTGGTCCAATATGGGACCTTTACCTCTTTGTAAACAAGACCATATCCGTCTTCTCCGCATTGACTTTTAACCCGATATTAGATGCCCAGGTATTAATAACCCGAAGCGCCCGACCCATCAAAGAACTAATCGTTGGAAAGCACTTTCCACTTATGACAATTGCAACGTCATCTGCGTAAGCCGTAAGTTTTACGGGTCCCTCATCGAATCGCCTGAGCAGTTGGTTGATGACCAGCGTCCACAGCAGAGGTGATAGCATCCCTCCCTGCGGCGTGCCCCTGTCCACTGATTTCGTGACCCCGTACAATCCCCATTGTGATGTAATCTTTCTGCAATTTAACATGCAGCCGATCCATCTGATTAAGGCAGGATGTACTTTAGTGTAATTAAGATCATCCATAATTGCCCATTTAGAAACATTATTGAAAGCCCCGGCAATGTCCAGGAAGACTCCTAGAGCATACTCCTTATATTCCAGGTATTTCTGTATGCTTATTACTATCCTATGCAATGCGGTGTCTACCGACTTGCCTTTGGTGTACGCATGCTGTGTTGTGGAGAGCAGCTTTTCATCCACGTTGGAATTTATATACACATCTATCAGCCTCTCAAAGATTTTGAGCAGAAATGATGTTAAGCTAATTGGTCTATAGTCTTTGGGATACACGTGACCAATCTTCCCCGCCTTTGGTAGGAAAGCTACACGAGCAGTTCTCCAAGAGTGCAGTACATGATTCAGCCTTATGCACCCATCGAATATTATTTTAAGCCATTTCGTGGCCGCCATACTTGGAATTTGTAACATGGCCGGGTATATACCGTCTGGGCCTAGCGATTTAAACTTAGAAAACGTTCTCACTGCCCATTCTATCTTGGTAGCGGTCACCAAGCCCGGCACTACTAGCTCAGTGATCGAAGTGTGAGTGATGTGTGCTGGCTCTTCTAAACCGTCTCCCGATGGGAAATGTGTGTCGAGAAGCACCTCAAGGGATTCCTCACTATTACGTGACCATTCCCCGTTATATTTCTTTATTAGTCCCTGGACTATGTTTCCCCTTGCTAGGACTTTTCTCAACCATGCTGTTGCGCTGGAGCACTCTATGTCCGTACAGAAACTTTTCCATGAGTTTCTCTTCCCCCTTGTAATTTCACGCTTGTAGATTCTCAGCAGATCCCTGTACTCGTCTCGACACGCTTCGCTTTCCGCGGTCTTTGCGAGCTTAAACATTTCTTTTACCTTTATTCTTAGAAGACCCAGCTCATTGCTCCATCATGGCGGCTTTGCTTTTCCTCTCAATCTTCTTAGAGGGCAAGCTTTTTTATACGCAGTCATAAGCGTCCTTGTTAGGAATTCATTCGACTCCTCCAGGTCCTTCACATTGGCAACCTCTTTGGGTTATCCCCGTTTTGTTTCTACATTATTCTGGAATTTAGTCCAGTTCGTTGACATAGGGTTTCTAAAGGTTCCACCCTTCTCTACGCTCTTTAGGGGGATGCGGAAGCTGACACACGCATGGTCGGAGAAGGATGGTCTATCAAGAACCATCCAATCATGCCTTGATATATCACGCTCGGAGCTCAATGTAATATCCAGAACATTGCTGGATGTACCAATGTATGTAAGGACATTTCCCCTGTTGGCTATCTACAAATTGGTTTGCAGGACATATCCAAATAGAGATTCGCCTCTCTCGTTCGTATCTGCTCCTCCCCACGCATTGTCATGCCCATTTGCATCTAATCCTATGACTAACCGCCCTTTGCGCCCTTCCTCCTGTACTAGCCTTTTGCACTCCATCGGTGGAACCTCCGTAGCATGGGCCATGTAGCAGGACGCCAGGATAAATGCCTGCTTATTCTTTTGCTCAACGGCCACCACTACGAAGTCCTCAGTAGTGTAATTAGGCCGCATGTATGAATGCAGCAGTTTCCTTACCATTACTACAGCTCGAACCCTTCCTTCCGTCTGCGCATAGTAAATACCAAACCCGCGCGCTAAGTCCAGAAACCTTTCCTCCCGATGAGAGCCAATGCTCCTGGATCAGCGCCACGTCAAACAAACCCTCCTCAAGGGTTAGGAGGAGTTATCTCGACGCCACTTTACTGTGTTGGAGGTTTATCTGTAGGACTCGCAGCACCATTGGGCTGTTTTCCCCCTCCAGCACCTTCGTTGTGACTACGTCGTGCTCCCCTTGCCCTTTTCGGTTAGAGTATTCGAGGCCCCCTTCAGCCTATCGTAACTGTTGTGCTGGGTGTTTCTCTGTGCGAGTCATAGCACCATTTGGCGGTTGGTCCCCTTCTAACACCTTCGATGTGACGTCGGGGACCTCCACCTGTCTTTTTTCCCTTAGGATTTTGAGGTCTATTTCGACTTCGCCCACCTCAGCGTGTTAGGGTTTTTATCCTCGGGACGTCTTTTCCTGAGTCGCATGTAAATTTTGCCAGTGCCAAAGAACATTTTGCCAAGCTGCGTGTACAAAATATCTTCCGTCTGCTTGTTTTTTTGGAAGATGTAGAACTGACCATCCTCGGTAGGCCGAGATACAGTATGTACCTTCCAATCCTGTGTCGGTATGTTCGGATTCTGATTCTGCAGAAGTCGCAGTGTATCCTCCGACTTCATCACGCATGGTATCCATACCTTAACTTTTTGTACCGTGGGGATTTGCGCTTTATCCACCACCTCAAACCGCGCGTTCGTGCCTTGCCTTTGGAGGTTTGGAACCACTTCCTCCAGCGACCGCAAGCTCGCGATATTGTCGCACGCTATCATCTTCACACCATTATACCATCCCCCCGAATCAAAGGTGGGAAGGGGATTACTTGGTTGTTCCCGCATCATCTTAAGCATTAAGCTAATAAGCTCCCTTTCCACATATCTCCACCTTTCAGTAGTCATTTGTTCGAAATGACTGCTACGATCAACCAGCGCCACAGTCAATGACTGCTTTGCCACATCACTTATCTTCTCAGGAAAAGCCAGAGTCTTAACGTTATCTATCTTTGGCACCTCCGAGAAAGCCGGAGTCTTAGCGTTAACTACCTTTAGCACCTCCGAGAAAGCCGGAGTCTTAGCGTTATCTTCTCTTGGCTTATCTCCTACTTCCGTAGTTGGAACATCCCTCTGACTCACAGCTTTCGAGGTATGTAGTTGCTACCTCGCTATTGGGGCCCATCTATCTTACAGATTTGGGCCTACTTGTGTTGTCTATGCGATTGGCCTGCCTCGCGGCTCTAGGACTGGGTCCTTTCTGCTTCTTGAAAGCAGGCTTGTCGCCTTCCGCCGACCGCTGCCTCTTCATTCTGCCATTCGACGCTTCTTCCTCCTCTTACCGTTTGCAGAACCGAGGGTTTCTCACAGCAAACCTTTTGAACTACCCTCGACCTACTTCTACCGCCTCATGGGCCCATTCCAAGTGATCGATATCCACTTCTGTTGGGTCAACCACTGCTCCCAAGCGTTGTACAATTCTTAGTGCTGCACGGTACTGCAAGAGAGCTCTTCTACTTCCTTTGCTCCGTACCCTTCTCCACTCTTCCACTCCGTTTTCCTTTGTGTGCTTCTCCAACACGGAGTTCATTGAACCAGCACTACTCTCGGTCCCCGAGTCCGATGCATCGCTTAATTCGTATTTGTCGTCCTTAGATTTCGACTCAGTCCTCCTCTTTACATCGTCCTTATTACAATCAGATAATGAGTCGTTCATCTTGGTCGTACGACCACCTGCCCGACAAGGCGCGCTCAGCGGTCCAGTATTATATACGGGGAAAGAAACGTCCGCCATAGCAGCGCCCCTTACTGTGGTAAGGCCATAAATACTTCCCGAGGTGGTCCGGTTTCGGGAAGGCTCCGTTCGAATACAGCCGAATGTATTCCCTGGCTGTAAATCGTCAAATAGGCGCGGTCCGCAAAACACCCTGTATTAGGGGGTTGGCATTTCTTGGTCACCGACATCCCGCCGCCCTCCTATGAGGCGAAACGGCGTAGATGTCAGTCCTAAACAGCTCCGCCTCATAGTCGGGCGCTGTGGAGTTCAGATAAGCCCTCACCCCTCACACCAACGACAAGGTGCCTACCCTAGTGAAGGATCAAAAGACCTAAAAATCTTAGAAAAGGAAAAACTGAGTATGGCAACCGGTACTAGTCCTCGTGAACGACCGAATACGCGGCTTTACGCGCAAACTAATCCCCTATACCAAACTTATACGTCAACTGACCGTCGACACGATCAAACGAATAGTCCACGATACCGACGCGCGACTAATCCCCACCAAAGCGGAATAACTGAACAGCGAGTGCAGCAATTAGGTGCTGAATCAATGCAAAACTTTCGTGAAGTAATGACCATGGATAGTCAGAATATGTTACAAAACTTACATATGGATAGAATTACTAGACCATCTCCAGCTGTTTCTCGTCGAGAAGAGCAGGTGGATTGGCTGCGCGACGCACCGTATCCGGAGCGACCTATTAATGACAATGTTCGGTATGAGAGACGGCCAGGGTCATTAGACGTTTGCCGATTGTCTGTGGCAAACGAAAAACTGTCAAATCTAGTTCGAAATTGTCAGGTTCGTTTTAGCGGGTCGAAAGATGGCATATCTGTAGACTAATTTATTTATCGAGTAAACACTTTAACTGCCCTACACCTGAACGGAAGTTTTGCAGTACTTTGCCAACATCTACTCTCATTGCTTGAAGGCAAAGCTTTGCAATGGTTCTGGCGTTACCGGCAACGCACGAATGATCTGGAGTGGTTTGATTGTTGCCAGGCCATGCAACGCAAATTTAAGGATTTTTCAACAGACGCCGAAATACGCGATGACATTTGAAGAAGAAACCAAAAATTTGCTGAGCCCTTTGATGATTTCTTTGAAGTCGTAATGCAAATGTCCGACAAATTGAGAATCTAAATGAATGAGACAGAGCTAATCGAGATTTTGATACGCAATTTGAAGTCCGACTTGCGCCACGAAATTTTACACCTCGAAACAACGGATATTGCTAGTTTGAGGAAAGCAGCGCGAAAACATGAAAAGTTCTTTAACGATATTCACGGTGGCTCATCCCGGCAAACCACTGGACGTCACCAAATCAATGAACTATTTAATTCGGATGTTACCTACACTAACCAAGGCGAAGAGCTTGGCAATGTAGAAGCTGTTGAGGCAAGTAAGCTAAAATGTTGGAATTGTCAAGAGACTGGACATAGATATCATGACTGTCTCAAGCCCAGGAAAATCTTCTGCTATTGCTGTGGCGCCGAAAACATGTGCCAAGGCTACACCTGCCAATTTTTTCCCCATTTATAACATCTTCTTTTCGGATCGAATCGTACGCATCAAGGAAAGTTACAAAATATTTTCTTATATTGCCATCATATAAGATTCTGAATAAACTTTATTCAATAAAGTAAGGTTGGATTCAGTACGTTATCAACAGCGCAAATATTTCTGAGCATTGGACTGATCTGCGTGAGCATTCTTACGGTTGAGCGCTAATATTATTTGGAAATTGATACTCAATTGAAGCAAGCATACAAAAACTGCATTACGAAAAGTAACGATCAAATATCCATCATCTATCTATCTATAAATCTTATAAAATAAAGTCGCTAAATGCCATGTATGCACATAACTTCACACAGAATGCTCCGATTTTAAAACGGCTTTTTGCATTTGAAAGCTTAGCTACGTGAGATGGTACAGTTAATATAATTTGAAGATATATATTATAGGGGCGTGGCAAATTGCCAAAATGTAGTAAAAAATCATAAAATTTTTGTTTACACAGCTATAACTCATAAACCGATGGATGGATTTAAAAAATTCTACTTTTCAGTGAAACTTTGAACTATTTACCTTCGATCTGCATAAAAAAAAAAATACTTGATTCCTTTCTTATATCAGCCAAATTGTTTAAACAAAAGTAACATTTTTACCAAAAAATGTGTTTGTATGGTTGTTCGCTGTGAACTGTTCGCGCTAGTTGCTTTTGAGTGAGGATGATGCGACACATACATACGTACATATATAGCATTCGCTGCGTTGTTTATCTTTGGGCGTAGGTTTATAGGTATGTATGGATGTACATCACTATATAGTATAAAACAGTCGCTTTTTTTGTCCCTATGTCCCTTTGAATGCTTAAACCTTGAAAAATACGCAACGGATTTTGATGCGCTTTTTTTAATAAAGAGTGATTGAAGAGGAAGGAACGGATGAACATATTGGGCTGAAAATTGGTGGAGCGGTAGCTTAGAACCAGGAGACAGACATAGGAAAATTTTTATCCCGTTCTGGCTAGGGTTTTGAGATCAAAACGTGGATCTGGGTAATCCTGGGATATGTTTGTACAATATGTGTATCAAATGGAAGCTGTTTACGATTACTCTGATACGGGGTATTTTTCGTACCAGTCGGTAACTAGGGTCTCGAGATATTAGCGAAAACGTGGACTCTGGTACCCCTAGAATGTGTTTACAGAATATGGATATCAAATGAAAGCTGTTGATGAGTGCTTTAGTATAGGGTAGTTCTCATACCTATTGGTGACTAGGGTCTCGAGATTGAGGCCAAAACGTGACCCGGGTACCCCTAGAAAGTGTTTATACAATATGGATAACAAATTAAAGCTGTTGATGAGTGCTTTAGTATAGGGTAGTTCTCATACCTATTGGTGACTAGGGTCTCGATATATAGGCCAAACCGAGGGCCCGTGTACCCTAGACAGAGTTTGTACAATATGGATATCAAATGAAAGCTGTTGATGAGTACTTTAGTACAGGGTAAGTTTCATACCTATTGATGACTAGGGTCTCGAGATATAGGCCAAAACGTGAACCCGGTTACCCCTAGAATGTTTATACATTATGGATAACAATTGAAAGCTGTTGATGAGTGCTTTAGTACAGGGTAAGCTTCATACCTATTTGTTACTAGGGTCGCGAGATATATGCCAAAACGTGGATCAAGGTAACACTAGGATGTGTTTTTACATTATGGGTATCGAATAGAAGCTGTTGATGTGTGCTTTAGTACAGGGTAGTCTTCATACCTACTGGTGACTATTGTCTCGATATATAGGCCAAAACGTGGACCCAGATACCCCTAGAATGTGTGTAATATGGATATCAAATGAAAGCTGTTGCTGAGAGCTTTAAAGTAATTTTCATTGTGATATTCTATTTAGTCGCATCAACCTGGCAATACTGATAAATATGCATGCGAAAGCAAAATAAAGACATGAATTAATAATACCCACATACCTATTTACATACGTACTATTCGATTTGCCTGAAATTTGGTATATAAATTTGCTTATATTAGTATTTACGATCCTTTTTGCCGGGAAGTAGACCAGAGACGGAATGGGACTGAGACTCGGAGTGGGACTGGGACTCGCATTGGGACTGGAACAAAATAGATACCACCCTCTTGGACTGGCAATAAATGATGAAGAAGAATGAGAAGAATTTGAGATAAGAGAAAAGAGAGAAGGAGACTGAGAAAGAGATAGAGTGAGGCGAAGATAGAGATAGATGAAGCGAAAAAGACGGAGGGTGGAGTGAATAAAAGGATTAAGAAAAAGTGAAGAGGGGGAGGGCAGAGTTAGACGGAAAAAGCTTATTAAAATGTATGCAGATAGACCAAATTTAGGGCAGAACAATGTCTGCCGGGTCTGCTAGTAAATCTTATAAAATAAAGTCGCTAAATGCCTGGTATGCACATAACTTCACACAGAATACTCCGATTTTAAAACGGTTTTTTGCATTTGAAAGCTTAGCTACGTGAGATGGTACAGTTAATATAATTTGAAGATATATATTATAGGGGCGTGCCAAATTGCCAAAATGTAGCAAAAAATTATAAAATTTTTGTTTGCACAGCTATAACTCATAAACGGATGGATGGATTTCAAAAATTCTACTTTTCAGTAAAACTTTGAAATATTTACCTTTGATCTGCATCAAAAAAATACTTGATTCCTTTCTTATATCAGCCAAATTGTTTAAACAAAAGTAACATTTTTATCAAAAAATGCGTATGTGTGTTTGTTCGCTGTGAACTGTCCGCGCTAATTGCTTTTGAGTGAGGATGATGCGACACATACATACGTACATATATAGCATTCGCAGCGTTATTTAACTTTTTTTTTTTTTTTTTTTGCGGGGAGGCTGAAAAATGCCTAATGCACCATAATTGCTGCCGTCGCAGCAACCGTGTGTCCGTAGACTAAAAAACAGCCCCGTTCTGGAACCGTCGCCCACCCCGGCACCACTTTCGCATTACTTCAGGGTGGCGTTCCATATTTCTCATTTTTTAAGAGCCTACTGTTGTCCCTGCGTCCAGGTTCCCGCTATTTGCTCTGAGTGTCCATTTAATCACCACTGCTTCGCATGCGCATTTCTCTGCGCTCCCTCTCAACATCCATCAGGCGTGTCATTACTATAAATGCCATTTTGCTCACTGCAGTCCAGCATTCTTTCCTGCTGCACATATGTGAAACTAAATTTCTCGTGGTAGGTTCCTCCCCAAAGACTCCATGCAAGGTGAGTCTTTCTTCGTGGAAACGGGGGCAGTAGAACATGACGTGTTCTGCGTTTTCTAACTCTGTGGTACACATTGGGCAATGAGGATCTTCCTCTATCCTACGCTTCCATAAATACTCTTTGAAACCGCCATGTCCATTCATTATTTGCGTGAGATGGTAGTTCATTTCGCCGTGCTTCCGCTCATTCCATTGAGCTACGTTCCAAACTAGTGTGAAAGTCCAACGCCCTTTACTCGAGGCCTCCCATCGTTCTTGCCACTTAGCTATTGTTTGTGTCCTTGCTCTTTTCTTGTCTTCTTCAGATGGTCGCTCGATATTAGTGTTATACAGATCGGCCATTTCGCTTGCCAGTAAGTCCACTGGGATTTTCCGGGTTAGAACCAGGATCGCGTCGTCGGACACCGTCCGATAAGCACTTGCTATTCTTAAAGAAGCAAGTCGGTACGCTGCTAATATATATTTTTGATGGGTCTGTTTAGATCCATACCACACTGGAGCTGCGTATAGTATTATTGAGCTGGTTACTGTGGACAATAGCTGACGTATAGCTTCGCTCGGACCACCAATGTTAGGCATTATTCGCATAAGTGATCCATTAACTTTGGTAATTTTCTCCCCCACCGCTCTGAAGTGCTCTTTGAAAGTTAACTTAGAGTCAATGTGCACTCCTAAGTATTTTAAGGAATCCTTTGAGGTGATTTGATGATCCCCGACAGTTAAGACTAACTCGTTCGCCGACCGTTTGGAACTTACTAATAACACTTCCGTCTTTTGGCTAGCCAACTCCAGTCCTGTATTGGTCAGCCATTCCTTTATTCTTGCTACGGCGTCATTACATAATGCTTGAAGCAGGTCCAGTTTCTTGGCCACTACTACCACTGCAATATCATCAGCATATCCCACAATTTGCGTGTTTTCTGGTAGATCAATCTTTAGCACCCCGTCATACATTACATTCCAAAGCGTTGGACCGAGAACAGATCCCTGTGGGACGCCTCCTGTGATTTTGTACTCTTTAGCTCCTTGATCCGTGTCAAAAAGAAGTACTCTGTCTTTAAGATAGCTACCTATAATTCTGCGTAAGTAAGCTGGAGTGCCGAAGCTTTGCAGCGCTGCCATTATCTGCATCCAGTTCGCAGTGTTAAAAGCATTCTTGATGTCCAACATAATCAGTGCACAGAACTTCCTTTTATTTTGGCCTCCAGAGATAGCTTCTCTAGCTATATTGACGACTGTTTGTATTGCATCTACGGTGGATCTTGATTTGCGAAATCCATATTGACTATTCGATAAGCCACCTGGTCTTTCTAGAGTCAGCTGTAGGCGCTCACTAATTATACGCTCGAAAATCTTCCCTAGGGAATCCAGCATACAAAGTGGCCTATATGAGGATGGTTGGTCCGGCTGTTTACCACGTTTCAGCAATAGGACAAGTCTTTGTCGTTTCCACGGGCGAGGGAACACGCCTTCTTGCATACAGGCATTAAAAAGATCAGTAAATAATGTAGCCCTAGTTGTAATCGCGGCTTTAAGGGCTATGTTTGGTACTTCGTCGGGTCCTGGGGATTTGTTATCAGCAACTCTTTTTGCAGCGTCCAGCACCTCTTGCTCTGTAATTTGCGGAATTTCCGTACTTTCTAGATCCTCGCTTGGATAAGTCCAGCGATCTTGCGCCGGGAAAAGTGTTTCAACAATAATATTCATCAGTATCGGGCACGTAGGTTGCTGTGATATCGGTCCTTTAACTTTGGCCATCACAGTTCTGTAGGCTGATCCCCAAGGATCTAGGTCGACATTATCCAGCAGTTCCCTAAAGCATAACTTCTTGCTCTTTTTTATGGCATTTTTAAGTGCCTTTCTTTGTGCGACATAGGTGCTGTGTAGCTCTGCATATCGTGGTGATGAGCGTGCCCTCTGCGCTATTCTTCGTGCTTTGTGGCATTTTCTACGCTCTTCCGCAATTTCGTCATTCCACCAATATACCGGAGTGCGCTGTGCTTTTCCGCGACTTCTGGGCATGGCAGCATCACATGCCATACATAGCAACTTAGTGATTTGAACCGACTGGTCTTCCGCATGCGATTCTCGTACTATGGCGTCCTTCCAGATAATGTCAAATATTTGTGGGTCGAAAAGGTGCTGTTTCCATTTCCTACTTTGTCAATGTCTTGCTGCTACCGTTCGTGGAGTTTCGAGCAGCTCTACGCTAATAGCTTTATGGTCGCTGTGTGTGTAGACGTTGCTCATGGACCGTTTTGCTCGTCTTGCTATTTCGCTGCTAGCGAAGGTGAGATCTATAATGGATCGTCTGGTACCTGTATCGAAGGTATATATCCCTGGTTCATTTAGGAGTTCTAGCCTCAAAGAAGTAAGACTTTCGAGGAGAACTCTCCCTCTTTCGTTGGTTCGTCTACTTCCCCACACAGATGACCATGCATTGAAGTCTCCACACACTAAAAGCGGGTGTTTACCTCGTGCTTCAATGGTGATCCCGTATATCATGTCTGCGAACTCGGCGATGGTCATGCTCGGAGGGGCATAGCAACTGAAGACGTATATACCGTTGATTTTTGCCCACGTGAATCCTGCTACCGTTGGCGTCATAATTTCCTGTGGGAGAAATTTCCCTGGTGCCCAAATTGAGGCTTTCCCTGCTGAATCTGAGAGCCAACCCTGCTCCTGGCGATTTTTGTATTGTTCAGAGAGTACCACTATGTCATACCCTCCTTCATAGACTGTTTGGGATAATAGCTCTTGGGCTGCCTCGCAATGGTTTAAATTGAGCTGCAATACCCTCATGAGACAGTCATTTTGCTGCCCTCTCGTTGTGGGCATTTAAAACTGCCTGCTGAATGTTGTCCCCCACATAGCGCGCATTTCGGTGCATTTTCGCAACTTGCAGCCTTATGACCTTCCTGGCCGCATTTCCTGCATAGGCTAGACCTATCTACAGTCTCCTTACATTTCTGAGCTATATGCCCGTAGCCCCAGCACCTATAACAGCGTTTTTCTTGCCTGAGCTCTCTAATTCGGCAGGAAACCCATCCTACCCGGATTCTTTGCGTATTAAGAACCGCCTTGGCATCATCCGCTGTAAGGCTTATAAGTGCCGACTTCGTGCCACTGTACCCTGTGCGTATGCTTTTTATGGCAGCCACATCTGGAAGTTTGATGTTGCATTGCTGGTGGAGGGCGTTGCAAATCTCCTCGGGCGTAGTAATCTCATCGAGATCTCTGCACTGTAGCGTGACCATTTGGGACTTTGTTATAACTTTAGCCGAGTCCTTTAGTACCGCTTCAATTTCTGCTTGGTACGCGCTTGTTTTCCCATCTTGCGATTTTTTCAGCTCTAGTAACAGCTCTCCTTTCGCCGTCCTTCTAATCGTTTTGACGTCATCACCCAGGGATTTTAATTCGTCGCATCTTTTCACTTTACGCAATATGTCGGCGTACGTCGCATCCCCCGCCTTGGAAATGATGATTGCATCCGGCCTAGCCTTAAGTGATTTTTTCTTGCTCTTCTTTTTGGCTAACTGCCACTCTCCCGTCTTTTGGGCTGCAGTTTCCTCTTTCCGGTCCGTCTTCTCTTGCGTTTCTTGCCGTCGTTTGTGTCCACCCACGTGCCCTGGTAAGACATCTTTTAGAGTAGTAGTGGGTTTTACCACGTTGTTCTCCTTGGTCGAGTACGAATTATTCCTCGGTCGCTTTCCGGGGGTGATGGACTTCTATCCTTGGCGCATTCGCTTGCACGCAATTTATGTTCTAAATTCTTTACCTCTAGGGCCGACTCGATGTACAGCACTTTTATTACGGAGGCCAAGCGGTTGATTTCCGCGTGTATATTATTACGCCCTATGAAGAACTGCATCAAGTCCTCAATCGCCTTGCCTAGCTTGGTCATCTTTTTCTCTCCAGGGGGGTTTTGCTGATTTAACGCAGCTGACGCCTGCTTAATTAGCTCACTTAATAATGGTGTGCCCGTTTGAGCCTTGCTGTCGGAGTTCTTTTTGCAAAGCTTCGGTGTAGCACCCGGCGACAACGCTCCTTGCTTGCTTTCGGCCTCCGCTCCTTTGGGTTTCGTTACCACTTGCGACGAAATGTTAAGGCCCCCAGCCGATGGGCCACGCCCTTCTGGAGAGCGAGCTAGCTTCCTTCCTACAAATGGATTGAACGCCATTTCATTCTCCTGTGTTTGGTTTTTTATTTTAGTATTGTTGTTGCTCATCATTTATTTAATTGGGTCCCCACTTGAGGCCGCTATCTTGGTCCGAGTGTGCAGTTACCTATATAGATCCCGTGGTTGTCTATGCGAAGGCAGGGAGGCCACGTGAAGGTTGACGCAGTCCCTCATGAAGACTGCGTTCAGAGCCAGATCAGTATTAATCGGGAGGATCTCAACCGAACCTGCACCACCAACTTAATGATGACGGACTTTGAACGTACCCCAAGGCCTGCCAAGGTTTTAACGGGACGGAGACGAATGGGACATTAACCGGAAAGTCATTTCGACGGTGCGTCAAGCCGTGTACTGAGATTTCCGAATGCCACATTCGCCAGCCCTTAACAAACATATCCGAGTCGTTGATTCCAGTATACCTTAATTAAGACCTTACTGGGCTCAGTCTTAATGTGACAATCACCTTAAATTTACAAATAATTTACCTCTTTACCTTCCTGAGTGTGTATCCCACGTCGTATAGTTGCCTCCCTATCTTGGGTAGGTATTCCCTCGAAGCAACCCCGCACTAGGCTGTGGATGCTTAATTCAGGGCGGCATCTACTCGCCCTGTCACTGGAGGTTCTCAGGGTGCGTTAGGCCTTTTAAGCCAAACCCTCCTCACCAGCCGCTCTTGGTCGAGGGCTGCTTATTTGATATTCGCAGCTAACCTAATTAATAGGCCGTTCACTGTCCGCCAGCAGTGACCCCCTTGGCCTGAGCTCAGCGTTATTTAACTTCGGGCGTAGGTTTATAGGTATGTATGGATATACATCACTACATAGTATAAAACAAAGTCGCTATGTTTAAACCTTTAAAAATACGCAACGGATTTTGATGCGCTTTTTTTTAATAGATAAGAGTGATTGAAGAGGAAGGAACATATTTGGCGGAAAATTGGTGGAGGGGTAGCTTAGAACCAGGAGACAGACATAGGAAAATTTTTATCCCGTTCTGGCTAGGGTTTTGAGATCAAAACGTGGACCTGGGTAATCCTGGGATATGTTTGTACAATATGAGTATCAAATGGAAGCTGTTTATGAATACTTTGATACGGGGTACTTTTCGTACCCGTGGGTAACTAGGGTCTCGAGATATAAGCGAAAACGTGAACGCGGGTACCCCTAGAATGTGTTTATAGAATATGGATAACAAATCAAAGCTGTTGATGAGTGCTTTACTACAGGGTAGTTCTCATACCTATTGGTGACTAGGGTCTCGAGACTGAGGCCAAAACGTGGACCCGGGTACCACTAGAAAGTGTTTATACAATATGGATAACAAAGCTGTTGATTAGTGCTTTAGTATAGGCTAATTTGCATACCCCTGGGTGACTAGGGTCTCGAGATATAGGCCAAACCGTGGGCCCGAGTACCCAAAGAATGTGTTCATACAATATGGATAACAACTGAAAGCTGTTGATGAGTGCTTTAGTAGAGGGTAACTTGCATACCCCTGGGTGACTAGGGTCTCGAGATATAGGCCAAAACGTGAGCCCGTGTACCCCTAGACAGAGTTTATACAATATGGATATCAAATGAAAGCTGTTGATGAGTGCTTTATTACAGGGTAAGTTTCATACCTATTTGTGACTAGCGTCTCGAGATATATGCCAAAACGTGGATAAGGTAACACTAGGATTTGTTTTTATATTATAGGTATCAAATTGAAGCTGCTGATGTGTGCTTTAGTACAGGGTAAGTTTCATACCTATTTGTGACTAGCGTCTCGAGATATATGCCAAAACGTGGATCAGGGTAACACTGGGATGTGTTTTTACATTATGGGTATCAAATTGAAGCAGTTGATGTGTGCTTTAGTACAGGGTAGTTTTCATACCTACTGGTGACTATTGTGTCGATATATAGGCCAAAACGCGGACCTGGATACCCCTAGAATATGTGTCTAATATGGATGTCAAACGAAAGCTGTTGCTGAGTGCTTTAAAGTTATTTTCATTGTGATATTCGATTTAGTCGCATCAACCAGGCAATACTGATAAATATGCATGCGAAGCCGAAATACAGACATGAATTAATAATACCCACATACCTATTCACATACGTACTATTCGATTTGCCTGAATTTTGGTATATAAATTTACCTATATTAGTATTTACGATCCTTTTTACCGGGAAGTAGACCAGAGACGGACTGGCACTCGGAATGCGACTGGAACAAAATAGATACCACCCTCTTGGACTGGCAATAAATGATGAAGAAGAATGAGAAAAATTTGAGATAAGAGAAAAGAGGGAAGGAGAAGGAGACTGAGAAAGAGATAGAGTGAGACGCAGATAGAGATAGATGAAGCGAAAAAGACGGAGGGAGGAGTGAGTAAAAGGATTAAGAAAAAGTGAAGAGGGGGAGAACAGAGTTAGACGGAAAAAGTTATTAAGATGAATGCAGATAGACCAAATTTATGGCAGAACAATGTCTGCCGGGTCTTCTAGTTATATTTATACAAATACTGCATAACAATAGTGGGTTTCTGGAACATCGTGAAAAACCCTGTCCTAAATGCACCAGACGAGCATCCATCGTATCGCCGTCGGAATTAATCACCAAACACGGTTCTGGTGAAACTAACCATTCAAATGACGACAATACCGCAAACATGCAGATGCTTTCACCAGATGTTACAAAAACTAATAATAACCCCATGAATATTACAACTTTAAAAGTTTCTACAGAGTTGAGTAAGACGTTAGCTAGAAAACCATATCACGTTCGTTTGACGGAGTACAATAGTGTGAGAAAAAGAATATTCTCGGACATAGAGAACAACCGTACTCCAACCCATTCCTGTAAGCGGATATCAGCCTATTGGAAGCGTAAGAAAACATTGCTTAATTCTGTTATTTCCTCTATAGTTTACAATAATTTTGACATTCGACCATACGCAAATATAAAGATATTAGATAAACCATATTTAGCTTTATTAGATAGTGGAGCAAATAAGAGCTGCATAGGATCGGAATTAGCAAAATTAATTATGGAAAGTCCCAAGAGAGATTACCAGATGCTATTAGATTCTGCAAAAAGAGCAGAGCGTGGCTGGAGTCATAGAGCTTACGATAGATTTCAAAAATCGTAGATAAACGATTGAGTTTTTTCAGTACCGTCTGTTGCCTGCAACGTTATATGCGGAATGGAATTTTCGGAGAAATTTGGTCTGCAAGTTGAAGCTGAACTATGCGTAGATCAACTTACGGATGGAGAAGTAGACCCCGATATGATTCCGTTGACATCATTACAAAACGCCAACTTGAGATAGCTATTTCTGCATTCCCTTCTCTCGTAAGAAGAAGGCCTTGGAACTACAAAGTTAATTGAGCACGTCATAGAAACTGGCACGGCTACCCCAATAAAGCAGCGTTATTAACCAATCTCGCCTGCAATGGAGAACCTGTTGTGTGAAGAGATATATCGTATGATTGAGTTAGGAGTAATAGAAAAGACTGAGAGTTCCGCATGGTCCTCTCCAGGAGTGCTTATAGTAAAACCTGGAAAGGTGAGATTTTGTTTAGTTTCGAGAAAACTTAATGAAGTAACTGTGAAAGACGCGTATCCTATTCCGAATATAGATGGACTGATTGCCCGACTACCGCTTGTATACTGTACATCGAAAACTGACCTCAAGGATGCCTTCTGGCAAATAAATTTGTCAAAGGAGTCTCGTTTCAAAACCGCATTCACAATACCCAATCGACCATTGTACCTATTTACTCGCATGCCATTTGGTCTTTGTAATTCACCACAAACAATGTGTCGATTAATAAACATGGTTATCCCGTACATTCGCAAGAATCGTGTTTTCGTTTACCTAGACGATTTGTTAGTTGTCTCACAAACGTTTGAAGAACACATAACGCATCTGTTGGAAGTTGCAGCACATTTACGAAAAGCTGGTATAACTATCAACATTAAGAAGAGTAGCTTTGGTCTGAATAAAGTGAAATATTTAGGATTTGTAGTTGGGAATGGGACACAAGCGGTAGACGAAAATAAAGTGAAGGCTATTTCTATCCAAGTCCGAAAACCATTCGTCAAGTACGCCAATTTTTAGGAATGGCAGGGTGGTATAGGCGATTTATTGCCGACTATGCTAGCCTCACGTTTCCACTAACCGAGCTGCTCTCTAAGAAAAAGATGTTTGCTTGGAATACAGCAGCTGAAGATGCCTTTCAGCATCTTAAAAATAAACTCACAACGGCACCTTTACTGATTCACCCTGATTATTCCAAACAGTTCATTGTCCAATGTGATGCATGCCATTACGGTGTTGGAGGTCTGTTAGCTCAAGATGATGAAAATGGCGACGAAAGGCCTATTGTCTTTATATCCCACAAACTGAACAGAGCGCAGAGAAATTATACCGTTACTGAACTGGAATGTCTCGCAGTGGTTATGGCAATAAAGAAGTTCAGGCCATATATATAAGGGCACGACTTTAAAGTCGTAACCGACCACGCGAGTCTGAAATCGCTAATGCGCCAAAAATACTTGAGCAGAAGGCTAGCGCAATGGGCCCTAAAACTACAAGGTTATAACTTCTCCATCGAACACAGAAAAGGAAGCGATAATAAAGTCGCTGACGCATTGTCACGCGCTTTTGGCGAACCCGGAAATGTGGAGGAGATAGAGTTAGAGATTTTGCCAGATATAGATTTAGAATCGTCGCACTTCGAATCCGATGAATACCGAGAATTACGGGAAAATTTTTCCAACAGTGATATGCCAGACTACAAAGTGATAGACAAATTCATTTACTATTGGAATAATTTTGAGACCAACATGCACCTGTAAGAAGACGTGTGGAAACTGTTTGTGCCGACTGAGTTAAGGCAAAGCGTTATTTACTCGGCTCATAATTCGCCTAGTCCAGCACGCGGTGGTATAGCCAAAACGATTGAGCTGGTAAAAAGACATTTATATTGGGCCGGTATGGTAAACAACATAAAAAATTATGTGCTATCCTGCGACCTTTGCAAAACCTCGAAGACGTCGTCGTATTCGCTTCGCCCTCCGAAGGGACAGCAAGCCGAGTCAGAGCGACCTTTCCAACGATTATACATCGACCTTACTGGACCTTTTCCGAGATCAAAAAGTGGAAGCATAGGTATTTATATTGTCCTCGACCATTTTTCGAAATTCACTTTTTTGCAACCACTAAGAAAGTTCACAACCAACTTAATAATTGATTTTCTTAAAACTACAATTTTTGATTGTTTTGGTGTACCTCAGACAATAGTATCCGATAATGGAAGCGAATTTGTCAGCAATTTCATTGACAAATATGGAATTAGCCATGTTCGTACAGCGGTATATTCACCTCAAGCCAACGCCTCGGAACGCATAAATCGCTCAATTGACGAGGCTTTGAGATCCTTTGTACGCAAGGATCATCAGAATTGGGATGCTTACGTAAACAGTATTAATTGTTTTTTACGAAATGGCTTACAGAGCACAATAGGTCAGTCGCCGTACTTCATTGTTTTCGGACAAAACATGGTAACACACGGGAAAGACTACGGTATCTTGAAGACTCTAGGATTGATGTCTGAGTGTAGTGCTCGACTTAGTAGGGAGGACCAATTCGCCATCATTCGCTAATCATTTAATTCCAAAATGAAAATGGCGTATGAGAAAAACGCACGCACATACAACGTACGCGCGCGTATGCGGGAGTTTACCCCAGGACAAATCGTCATACGTAGAAATTTTGTGCAAAGTAATTTGGGAAAACATTTCAACGCTAACCTTGCCCCACAAGGTGTTAAGGCCAAAGTGATAAAAAATGTTGGAAAGACTTATTACCTGTTAGAAACATAAGAAATAATCATAAAGGAACGTACCACACTAAGGACATCTGGTCATGAAAAGTGGCAACAACAGCAACAAATAACTGATTTTCTTTCATAATTATTACGAATAATTAACCGATTGCAAAGAGATCAACAGTCATCATCATCATCAATTAGCATCGGTTAGCTTCTGTCTGGTTGGGGGGAATTTATGACCAGCATCCCAATGATATTAGCTTCTCGGCTTAATATGTGACCATCACAGGGCGACATCAGAGCAGAGCAACATGTTTGTTGTGTTGTATCGAACATTGGTCGGGACTGTTCGACACGACCAATGCTCAGTGCATCAACATAAAAATATACTTAGCGTCGATGTGCTCTAACGAACCAACAGAGTTGTATGCTTGTGAGTCAACGAGCGTAGCATAAAAGCCTAGGAAAGGTAATCGCCAACACACACACTGGATAATGTACAATTGTAGGTACATATATATGCATATTGCGATCAGAATCGGATCCTTATGAAACGCGCACATGCGCATAACGAAGGTGGCGCTCAACTAGTGGCGCAGGGAACTACTGGATGATTTTAAGGCACAGATCATACATACGTACCATGAAGTAAACCCAACTTGATACAAACTATCGTACAACCAGCATGAATGCTATGCCAAACTAGTCTTCATCTGAGCCTTTTTCTTTGTTCTTTCGTTTGTTTTTACAAGGAACTGGTAGATTTTTTTTTTGCTGTATTCTAGGTATATCTACTATACCGATCATATTAAAACAGTTCCAAATCGGATCGGATTAACAAGCACAATCTCCGTCCTTATATAAGGTTAAATGGCCTAGATACGCTAGGGCAAGAGGCGAAGTACCCTATAGGAAAAGTACCAAGTTCGAACCCTAAGAGGAGGAAATGGGGAAATATAAAATTTTAGCTTTGGTTGTTTGCTATTCAACGATCGACAGTTACTTAGATGATTTATTTATGGTTGGCGCAATTTTCAATAATTTTTTTTTGGACCAGTACGAATTTATGCTGGTATATTCCTGTTTTTTTGTTAAGTAAATTTGGGTGGCGTGATCCATGACGTTATTTCTGATCTCCCGATATGTGTAAAGAAGTCATTGTCTAAACAGACTGTACAAATGTATATCAAGAAGAAAAAAAACAATACCTAACGGGAAGATCAGGCGATTATTCCGTTTGACTTATACCTAAGGAGAGAAGATATGGAAAACTGGAAAACTCCCGGTAGAAGTAAAGGCTTTGAACGCGTAGGCCAGAGATTACCAAAATCAGTTCTGATATAGACGTCGGTAAGACCACCATGGTGGGCGAGAACTACATATTCGAACCCGAAGACGCGTGTGTGCACAAAATTTTACTATGATTACTCAATACTAATAGAAAAACAAAAACATTAAATCTCTGAATAGCTGGTAAATATAATTGCGTGAATAATCCCAAGATGAAATCCAAACGGTTTTTGGAGTTTATTTCAATTTGCCAGAAGATTGGAGGAGATACAGTGGCTTACAGCTTATTTCGTGCAGCTATAGAACAAAATTGTTGAGCTATATCGAAAGGAAACTAGTGACGGTGTCAAACAAATTCAAATGCACAGTTTTAATAAAAATATGCTTTTATTTGAACCAAAACTTAATTTTCATGTGTTTACACGTTTGTGCCAATTAATTAATAAAAACTAAAATTATCTCAAAAACTAAGGTCACAGCTTATTTCGTGCACTGCGCCCTGCCTTAGAAAAAACTACTTTTTATTTATTTTAGTACCTCGTATGACCACCTTTTTGTTAAATACCATCTCCCAGATGATTTTCCATAGATGCAGTTAGTTGTTAAGCGGTTTTGGGATGTACCTTATGCCTTTCTTCGACAAGAGTAGTTTTTAAATTGCTAATCTCACTAATCTTCTTATTCGTGTCTTTAGTCGTTACGTATATTTATTTTTCTTTTGCTCAAAAATCGAGTTTATAACTCAAATCAAATCCCATATATTGAGGGGTTTGCGAATAATAGGATTTCCCAAATAAACCTAAGAATGTTTGAAATTAAAAGGAAAGAATTTTTTTTAAATATGTATATGTAAAGTAACCGGTCCAAACTATGGATAGCTCGTATATCAAAATAATCTAACGTTTAATTAGATATCTATTAGTCTTATTTAGTTTCACTTGGCTTTTTGAATGAATTGTTAAAAATATCTAAAAGATGAGAATAGGAAGGATTCATTTTTTTTTGTTATATTCTTAAATACACTAGCTGATCAAATAAAGTTAGTTATTACCTATTTTTCAATAAATGCATGAAATCATTGTAGTATAAAAGAAAAATGGATTTCTAATTCTTTCATTTTGATGACGAAATGTAGGGAAAGGTTAGTATACCAGGCTTAAGTATTTTTCTTGGGTTAATGTACATACAGTTAAGGTACATTAAAGGTTGGGTGGGTAAAGACCAGGAGGGAAAGTTCCATCTTACCAATCCCTCCAGCGCTGGTTGCAATGACCCTTTCTGATTCGCTTCCCAAGGCCGTCGGTTCTATGTACCGGAGCGACTCGGAATTTTTCCCGACCAAGGACTGCCATTTCAGTTTAACCCCATTTAATTTGTTGCGTCCCTCCCCAATTGTCATCCTCCCAGCAGCTCCTTGCAGGGGGACTGCTCCATATTCTCTTGCTCCGGGAAGGTATCGAACCCAATCCGGGTCCGTCTCCTGACCCCGGTCCTGAGAAATGGTTTCGCTGCATCTGCCGTAAAAGAATCTTTTTAGGACGGGCATACTCTTGTCAGTGTGTCTCGTGTAATGGATGTTGCATGGGACAGTTTTTTTTGGGCTATACCCCAAAACCAGACGTCCACGTAACTTTTATAAATCTTTTGTGGCTCCTTGCTGTTCACGTCCTAGGACGTCCCGTAGTCTGCGCCTTACCTCCCCCCCCCCCCGTTACCTTCCAGCAGCCCCGCTGCTCAGCAAGACACAACAAGTACCCGTTGTTGCTCGCGCCCCACGGCGCCACCAACTCACACGGCTGCTCCCACTCATACCTACAATCTCCGTAGTAGAGTCGGGAGCAATGCCGAGCATCAGCCCCTGCCCCCTTCTTCTTCCCCCCTCTTTTCCGGCAGCAATTGTGTGGGTCAGGGAAACAGACTCTTAGTCCCTACCTCCCTTTGCACCGTTTACCGGCACAGAATATATACGTTTGGGACATCCGCCCAATGCAGCTCCTGTCTTGGACGGTGCCACTTTCCTAGATATTCTTGTCTCCGCGACGGCAACCCCCCGACGGGTTTCATTGTGCCATGCTGACAGGCCGCATACCCAAATACACCGGGTACCCCAATGCCTACCCAAGGACATCTAGTCCCAGGGCCTCAACAGCAATCGCGTTCTGGCTTTCCACAACCCAGGCGTAGTCACTCGTCACTTACTCCCAAAGTGACGACGTCTCCCCCCATGCACTTCAGAATTCTGCAGTTAAACTGTAATGGATTAACTGGGAAGATCACGGAGATAGTCGACTTCATGAAGCGGCACAACATCCGCATTGCTGTGATTCAAGAGACTAAAGTCACAGCAAGATCTGCATTGCAGACCTGTTCTGGGTATAATGTCCACAGAAAAGATCACGAGAGCGGAAATGGAGGCGGCCTCGCGTTTATCATACACCATACTGTGCAATATCATATATTTGATCACGACATCTACCGCAGGGGCATTGTCTTAGAACGTCAAGGATTATCTGTCCGGTCGGGCGATGCAAATCTATGTCACGTGCTGCCCTAGTGGATACCGCCCTGCTATCAGCGGCGTACCCACTTGAAACAATAGCATTATCTTAGGCGATTTTAATGCCCATCACGATCTGCGGCATTCAAACTTGCGGGTGGACAGTAGAGGTGAGATTTTAGCGGATCAAATAGAAGAAACGACGTTCTGCACTATAAACGGAGACGCCCGCACACGTATGGTAAGAAGCTGTCACAGTTCGCCGGATATTTCAATCGGGGGCGCAGAACTCGTAAACTGCGCCAACTGGCAGCCGATGGTAACATTGGAATCCGACCACCTGCCTGTACTTATTTCGTTCGAGCGTCCCGCCGACTTCATCGTCGCAGAAAAACGCACTTTCATTAACTTTAAAAAAGGAAAGTGGGGCGAATACAAATCCTATACAGAAAACCGCTTTGCTGCCCTCCCTATCCCAACTGGCCCGCCTTGCTTTCCGCAAGGTCGTTGAATCCGCCTCGGCTCGTTTCATTCCCGCCGGTAGAATTCCTGAAATTCGGCCCAACTTCCCGGCAGAGGCCGCAAGTTTAGAGAGAGAACGTGACCTTATAAGACAGCTCGATCCTGGCGACCCCCAAATAAGGGACATAAACCAACGCATCAGATTGCTTTTGGATGAACACAAGCGGGCGAATTGGGAGGAGAACCTAAGCGGTTGTAACCTCTCTGCGGTGTAGGTAAACTTTGGTCCAATATAAAGTCCCTATCGAATCCGTCTAGGCGCAATGACAAAGTTTCCATCGCTTTTGGTGACAAAGTGCTGGATGCGAAAAAATTCACGAGAGCTTTCTGCCGACAAGTCATAATGCATTCTACGGTCGACAAAAATAGACGAAGGGCCAACAGACGCGCACGTAAACATAAGTTCAGCGCGTCACCAATTACCATCACCGCCAAAGAGGTTGAGGTTGTCATCGGTCATGCTAAACCATCCAAAGCAGTGGGCCCAAACGGCATAGCCATGCCGATGCTTAAAAGCCTAGGGAAAGAGGGTTTCAAATATTCAGCACATTTCTTCAACCTGTCTCTTTTCACCTTTGTCATATCCGAAAAATGGAAAATGGCCAAGGTGGTCCCGCTACTAAAGCCGGGGAAACCAGCTAACATAGGAGAGTCATATCACCCAATATCTCTCCTATCGCCAGTAGCCAAGACGCTTGAAGCCATTTTGATCCCCCACTTCAAAGCAAATTTGCAGCTAGCCCGTCACCGCGCTAAATGCCATAAGCACGCAGATAAATTGTGGTCTAAATCAGAAGTCCCACCATAGAACAGTACTCGTTGCGCTAGACCTATCAAAAACTTTTGATACGGTCAACCATGGCACGTTACTGCAAGACTTGGAAGGGTCTACCCTTCCCCCATGTCTTAAAAGGTGGGCCGCAAATTATCTGGGTGGTCGGCAGGCATCGGTGCAATTCAGAAATGAAATATCAAAGCCGAGAAGAATTAAGCAAGGGGTGCCTCAGGGTGTTGTCCTATCACCACTTTTGTTTAATTTTTACATATCAAAACTATCTTCGCCACCAGAAGGAGTTAATATCCTTTTTTACGCCGATGACTGTACAATAATGGCCACAGGCCCGGGCCCAAAGATCGATGAGCTTTGCAACAGAATAAACGGCTACCTCCCTGATCTCTCCAGTTTTTTTCGCCTCGTGAAACCTGGTATTATCACCGACTAAATCATCCGCGACCCTATTTACAACTTGGACATCCCAAATGTCGACCATTTTGGACATCCACGTCGATAGCACTACGCTAGCGACTGTCCTACACCCCAAAATCTTGGGTGTGATGTTTGATCAGGATCTACATTTTGGTGAGCACGCAGCCGCAATTATTCCGAAAATCCAGAGCCGTAATAAAATCCCTTGCTGGCAGTACTTGGAGAAAGACAAAGAAACGCTCATTACCACATACAAAGCAATTGGCCAGCCGTTTGCGTTTTAGGCGTCCCCTATATGCTCGCCAAGCCTAAAACTACCCACTGGAAGAAGCTACAGGCCTGCCAAAATACTGCGCTCAGAACCGCCACGGGCTGTCTTCTTATGTCTTCAGAACACCATCAACATAATGAGGCGAGAATACTCCCCATTAGGGAGAGAAAAGAGATGCTAACCAAACAGTTCCTGTTGAATACCCAGAAACCTGGGCATCACAACAGACATCTGATTGATGAGCCAGCACAGCCTAGGGACTTAAGGAGTCATCTCCGTAAGCATTTTGAGGAAATACGGCACCTGAAAACTCAGCCGTATGAAGCAAAAAAACACAAGCAGGTCCTTGGTGAACTCCACAAACAGGCGTCGGACCTTTATGCCGGGAATTACTCGGTTAATCCAGTACTCGGGGAACAGTACCCAAAACGCGAGTCACTCTGGCTCAACTTCGTTCTGGATACTGTAACAGGTTGAACTCTTACATATCCAGAATCAACCCCGACATACAAAATGTATGCCCCGCTTGCAATGTATCCCCACATGACACCAACCATTTCTTTAATTGTAATGTGGAACCAACGCCTCTAACACCCCTTTCATCATGGTCAACCCCTGTCGAAACAGCAAGTTTCCTTGGACTCCCGTTAGAGGATATTGATGACAATTTGTGATCGGTGCCAGCTATTAGGTGTGGCGAAACATTGTTACAACAACAATAACAACCCTTTCTGATTCCGCTTTTGTTATACATTTTTTTTGTTTCGATGGTTTTTTTTTTTTTTTTGAGTTGTATTTTTATCTCCGTTCATGAGGTAAAGAGTTTTAAATACCCTGGATACAGATTTTGTTTCGTATGAATTTCGCTGTATGTAACCAAGACAAGCCCACTCCCATTTTCCTGAGCCAGACCGTAGCATAGCAAGGTATGCAGACCAGTCTCAGAAGCATGCGCATGACCCTTCTTCAGTAGTATACGGCAGCATTCGGGAGAAGTTCGTTACAGAAATAAATGGCGCTCAACCTGTCGGGCTAAACACTATAAAAAAATTTTGAATTAATTCGGAATGCACAATTTTTTTTCGTTTGTTGTACTGTTGGACTCAATGGATTAGCAGAAAATAAATATTTTTAGACTTACATCTGACCTTGATCTACAACCACAAAATCAAATACGTTCCATATTTCAACCAAACGGTCAAGCATTTACTTTTCGATTTTGATCTGTTGCAGGGTTGCGGCGATATACCAAAGTATAAGCTTAGCCACAAACCTCATTTTTATCCAGCATACATGTACATATTAAGGAGTTAAGCAACCGCGAATTAACCACCAGTCCTGTGCAATATACCTTGTTAAATAGTAAGATAGGGGAGAAACGGTGTGCCATCATTGCTTCCACTTAACTTGCATCCATACCTGGTTAGATAATAATGACACTTGTCCAATCTGTAGAGGTCCCTGTTTCGCAAAAGACCTAGGTTAGGTTAGGCTGAACTGGCCGGTCCATGAGGACCTCACATAGACTGATTGAGTCCGTAGTGTTACCAGAAATTTGTTTTAACGACCAAACTGAAAACCCCTATCAAAAACCAGGACCCCTGCTATAAAATAACTCCGTCCCTTTGGCAAATAGAACTTAACCCACTTGCTGTTTCTAGATCTTACTGCTCTATCACTCCTAATAGCAGGAGTCTTAGCCTGGCTAGTGCAGGGCACGAGCACAGAACGTGCTCGATCGTTTCCTCCTCCAACCCGCACTTCCTACATCTGCTATCACCAACCAAGCTTAATTTAAAAGCATGTGACGCCAGAAGGCAGTGTCCAGTCAGAATACCCGTCATGAGTTTACAGTCCTCTCTTTTTAATGATAGAAGCAACTTTGTTAGTCTAAGGTTGTAAGGACTACACATAATCTTCAACACAGCCCCGCGCTTGAACCCACGCCTTTCCCGCTTGGTCGATCATGTGCACCTCTCGCCTTCGCTTAATCTCGCCCAGTCTAATTGGGACGTCTAAGGAGCAGGCTTCAAGGAATGCGCCCTTTTTAGCTAGCTCGTCCGCTTTTTCATTCCCATCTATTCCCATATGCCCTGGGACCCCATATAGATTTATGCTTCTCCATGTCTCGATTCTCTCCAGAGACCGCTTACACACTAACACGCATTTAGATGCTGTGCTGTGCGAGATTATTGCCTTACTTGCTGCTTGACTGTCAATATAAAGTTAACACGGTTGCAGCTTAAGCTATTCTCTCCCACTGCTTTGGTTACGGCTAATATTTCGGCTTGGAAAACGTAATCCGGCAGCCTGTAGGATCTGCTTATTTCCGGATCAGCACAGTATACCGCAGACCCTACTCCTTCCACTACCTTGGAACAATCTGTGTACACATGTATTGCCTCGTCCGCTATTTGCGAACACTTGCGCCAACCGTCCACCTCTATTGTGGCCTTAAGATCTCCCTCGAAGCACAGATAGGGAATCAGGTAGTCTGTTCGTCTTGTGTTTGATGACGCTATACTACTATGGCCGAGGTATCGAGCCTGGTTGCAGTTGTTAATGCTATGTTCTTTGATACCAGGTGTACAGTTGGAATGTGCAGAATGGCATTCAGTGCAGCCGTCGGGGTTGTTTTCAGGGCTCCCGTAATGCTAAGCATCGATAGTCTGCATACCCCCTCTAATTGTTTGAGGTATGTTGCTTTTGTGTGGCTTTCCACCAAACAAGATCTCCATAGTAGAGAATAGGGCTTACAATCGCTGTAACAACTCAATGAGAAAGAGGGGGCGATAAGCCCCACGTACACCCCAGCATTCTTTTACATGCATAGAGTGCCGTTGGGGCCTTCTTGACCCTCTCCTCCACGTTGAGCTTCCAATAAAGCTTACTGTCTAGGATGATTCCTTGATATTTTGTGCAAGCTTTCTCCTGTAAGGTCACCCCTCCTAACTTAGGCCTGGTCCAATTTGGGACCTTGTACCCCTTTGTAAACAAGACCATATCTGTCTTCTCCGTATTGACTTTCAACCCGACATGAGATGCCCAGGTATGAATATCCCGAAGCGCCCGATCCATCAAAGAACTAATCGTTGGAAGACACTTTCCACTTATGAAAATTGCAACCTCATCTGCGTAAGCCGTAAGTTTTACGGGTCCCTCATCGAATCGCCTGAGCAGTTGGTTGTTGACCAGCGTCCACAGCAGAGGTGATAGCATCCCTCCCTGCAGCGTGCCCCTGTCCACTGATTTCGTGGCCTCGTACAATCCCCATTGTGATGTAATCTTTCTGCAATTTAACATGCAGCCGATCCATCTGATTAAGGCAGGATGTAGTTTAATGTAATTAAGACCATCCATAATCCCATTTAGAAACATTATTGAAAGCCCCGGCAATGTTCAAGAAGACTCCTAGAGCATACTCATTATATTCCAGGTATTTCTCTATGCTTATTACCACCCTATGCAATGCGGTGTCTACCGATTTGCCTTTGGTGTACGCATGCTGTGTTGTGGAGTAGAGCTGCAAAAGTATCGTTATTTGGCATACTCGATATTTTCGGTATTTAAGAGGGAGGGTATCGATATATCGCGATATATATCGAATTTTTTGTTATAGTGAAAAGCGCTTACTCAAGCCCGGGGGGGGGGGGGCGCGATTTAGAGGTACTATGAAATTATTTTTAATTCAGGAGAGTCTTTAGTTTTGTAGAGGGTAATTTTCATACCCCTGGGTAACTAGTGTCTCGAGATATAGGCCAAAACGTGGGCCAGTTAATGCCTAGACAGTATTTATACAAAATGGATATCAAATGAAAGCTATTGATGAGTGCTTTAGTACAGAGTAATATATTATTCAGAGATGGACTGGGACTGGGATTAGGACTAGGACTGGGACTGAGACTCGGAGTGGGACTGGGACTGGGACTGGAGTAAAATACATACCACCCTGCGGGACAGGCAATAAGGGATTCAGAAGAATGAAAAGAAATTGAGAGAAGAGAAAAGAGAGAAGGAGATTGAGAAAGAGATAGAATGAGACGAAGATGGAGATAGATGAAGCGAAAAAGACGGAGGGAGGAGTGAATAAAAGGATTAGGAAAAAGTGAAGAGTGAGGGGGAGGGGGGGGGGGGGAGAGTCAGACGGAAAAAGCTTAGTAAAATGTGCAGATAGGCCAAATTTAGGGCAGGACAACGTCTGCCGGGTCTTCTAGTATATATATGTAATATTGTCTTCATAACTTCAAAACGATCATAAAACACATTCTGCAAAGTTGCTTATACAGCGAAGCGTGGGTATATATAAAGTTCCGACACCCTTTGTCATCCACTATGGGAGAAGGTTGAACGTCTGCGGTGGCTAAAACCCAGTAGGGCTCTGGCAAAAGCCTTTTACGTGATGATGGGTCTTCATTAGGGCGGGTCGATTTAAAAATCGCTCATTGCTCTGTGCAAATCGTATTCTAGGGATCAAAATAAGAAACTTTGCCGAAGGAACCATACCTCTAAAACGAATTCTGATGTCCCCCCCTTTGGGTCGAACTTTTGGGTAGGGGCAATTTCATTTCTACCTGCTGTGTCTTGTGGTGGCTTAAAAAAAACAACACAAGCAATTTTACGATCTGCAATTGTGTCACAGAGATACTTTCATTTTTTAAAACGGTTGAGTACAAAACTCACACAACTATGTTTACGGCATGCAAATGCATCACAGTGATGCCTTGGTTTTAAAAGGGGGTTGTAAAAACGCAAATTTCTAATAATTTTTTTTAATTTCTTTTCTAATACTAAGTTAAATTAATTTTTTTATTTACATATGTTCTGACTAAATAAATTTCTAAAGAGAAAAATAAACTCCAAAAAGAAAAAACATAGGCATTTCAAAGTGGGATTTTTCAAAATTTGCCCCTACGACCCAAAGGGGGGGACATCAGAATTCGTTTTAGAGGTATGGTTCCTTCGGCAAAGTTTCTTATTTTGATCCCTAGAATATGATTTTCACAGAGCAATGGGCGATTTTTTTGCCTCCCCACAAATCGACCCGGCCTAGTCTTCATATATTTTTTCATATAATAATTAATATTATTTGGCGACCTATGTGAATCTAAATTTGCAGTTGTATGCGACCGTTCTAGATGGTGAAACAAATTGGACGTATTACCACTAGTTGTATAACATTTCTTGCAATAGTATTATAAAATTATAAATGCTTGACTTTGTACTTCGTAGCTTTTTGGCAACACAATTTTCGTCTTCAAACTCAATGATGTCTTCTGTTGCGGGTATATCTACATATACGAATACATGTATATATGTGTATATAATATGAAAAAATAACGTAACTTTCACATTGAACTTTTGTAAGAATTTTCAATATTCAGAGCCACCAACTTGTTAGGTATTCATCTAAAATAAACACAAGTCTGACATAATATATGTAATTTTATTTATTCATGTTTCATTTGTCTCACTAAAGTTTTAGACGCTGGTAATTCCACCGCTAGAAAAAGGAATAAGAAATGGGAATAGAGTACTCGATATTTACAAAGAAACATCGATAATCGCACCACGAACCTGGTATCGATGTATCGATATTTATATCGAGACTTTTGAAGCTCTATTGTGGAGAGCAGCTTTTCATCCACGTTGGCCTTTGGTAGGAAAGCTACACGAGCAGTTCTCCAAGAGTGCAGTACATGATTCAGCCTTATGCACCCATCGAATATTATTTTAAGCCATTCCACGACAGCCATACTTGAAACTTGTAGCACAGCTAGGAATATACCGTCTGGGCCTGTCGATTTAAACTTAGAAAACGTTCTCAGTGCCCATTCTATCTTGGTATCGTTCACCAAGCCCGGCACTACTAGCTCCGTGATCGAAGTGTGAGTGATGTCTGCTGGCTCGTCTAAACCGTCTTCCAATGGGAAATGTGTGTCGAGAAGCACCTCAAGGGATTCCTTACTACTACGTGACCATTCCCCGTTCTCTTTCTTTATTAGCACTGGACTATGTTTCCCCTTACTAGGACTTTTCTCAACCGTGCTGTTTTGCTGGAGCACTCTATGTCCGTACAGAAACTTTTCCATGAGTTTCTCTTCGCCCTGGTAATTTCACGCTTGTAGATCCTCAGTAGATCCCTGTACTCGTTCCGATACGCTTCGCTTTCCGCGGTCTTTGCGAGCTTAAACATTTTTTTTACCTGTATTCTTAGACGACTCAGCTCATTGCTCCACCATGGCGGCTTTGCTTTTCCTCTGCATCTTCTTAGAGGGCAAGCTTTGTTATACGCAGTCATAACCGTCCTTGTTAGGAATTCATTCGACTCTTCCAGTTCCTCCACATTGGCAACCTCTTTGGGTTGTCCCAGTTTTGTTTCTACATGTTTCTGGAATTTAGTCCAGTTCGTTGACATAGGGTTTCTAAAGGTTCCATCCTTCTCTACCCTCTTTAGAGGGATGCTGAAGCTGACATACGCATGGTCGGAGAAGGATGGTCTATCAAGAACCATTCAATAATACCTTGATATATCACGCTCGGAGCTCAATGTAATATCCAGAACATTGCTGGATGTTGGACCAATGTATGTAGGGATATTTCCCCTGTTGGCTATTTGCAAATTGGTTTGCAGGACGTAACAAAATAGAGATCCGCCTCTCTCGTTCGTATCTGTTCCTCCCCATGCATTGTGGTGCGCATTTGCATCTACGCCTATGACTAACCGCCCTTTGCACCCTTCCTCCTGTACTAGCCTTTTGCACTCCATCGGTGGAAGCTCCGCAGCATGGGTCATGTAACAGGACGCCAGGATAAATGCCTGCTTATTATTTTGCTCAACGGCCACCGCTACGAGGTCAGTGGTGTAATTAAACAGTATATATGAATGCAGCTGTTTCCTTACAATTACTACAGCTCGCACCCGTCCTTCCGTTTGCGCGTAGTAAACGCCAAACCCGCGCGCGCTAAGTCCAGAGACCTTTCCTCCCGATGAGAGCCACGGCTCATGGATCAGCGCCACGTCAAACGAACCCTCCTCAAGGGTTAGGCGGAGTTCGCTCGACGCCACTTTACTGTGTTGGAGGTTTATCTGTAGGACTCGCAGCACCATTGGGCTGTTCCTCCCCCTCCAGCACCTTCGTCTTGACGTCGTCGTTCTCCCCTTGCCCTTTTCGTTTAGAGTATTCGAGGCCCCCTTCAACCTATCGTAGCTGTTGTGCCGGGTGTTCCTCTGTGCGAGTCATAGCACCATTTGGCGGTTGGTCCTCTTCTAACGCCTTCGAGGTGACGTCGGGGACCTCCACCTGTCTTTTTTCCCTTAGGCTTTTGAGGTCCATTTCGACTTCGCCCACCTCTAGCGTGTTAGGGTTTTTATCCTCGGAACTTCTTTTCCTGAGTCGCATGTAAATTTTGCCAGTGCCAAAGGACATTTTGCCAAGCTGCGTGTACAAAATATCCTCCGCCTGCTTGTTTATTTGGAAGAAATAGAACTCACCATCCTCGGTAGGCCGAGATACAGTATGTACCTTCCAACCCTATGTCGATATGTTCGGATTCTGATTCTGCAGAAGTCGCAGTGTATCCTCCGACTTCATCACGCATGGTATCCATACCTTTATTTTTGGTACCGTGGGGATTTGCGCTTTATCCACCACCTCAAATGGCGCGTTCGTGCCTTACCTTTGGAGGTTTGGAACCACTTCCTCCAGCTATCGATATTGTCGCACGTTATAATCTTCACACCATTGTACCATCCCCCTGAATCAAAGGTTGGAAGGGGCTTACTTGGTTGTTCCCGCATCATCTTAAGCATTCGGCTAATAAGCTCCCTTTCCACAGATCTCCACCTTCCAGTAGTCATTTGTCCGAAAGGACTGCTGCGATCAACCAGCGCCACAGTCAGTGACTGCTTTGCCACATCACTTAACTTCTCGGGAAAAGCCGGAGTCTTAGTGTTATCTATCTTTGGCACCTCTGAGAAAGCCGTAGTCTTAGCGTTAACTCCCTTTAGCACCTCCGAGAAAGCCGGAGTCTTAGCGTTATCTCCCTTTGGCTTATCTCCTACTTCCATAGTTGGAACTACTCTCTGACTCGCAGCTTTCGAGGTAGTTGCTACCTCGCTATGGGGGCCCATTTGTCTTACAGCTTTGGGCCTACTTGTCTTATCTATGCGACTGCCGTGCCTCGCGGCTCTAGGACAGGGTCCTTTCTGCCTCTTGAAACAGGCTTGTCGCCTTCCGCTGAACGTTGCCTCTTCATTCTGCCATTCGACGCTTCTTCCTCCTCGTACCGGTTGCAAAACCGAGGGTTTCTCACAGCAAACCTTTTGAACTGCCTTCGACCTACTTATGGCGCCTCATGGACCACTGCTCCCACACGTTGTACAATTCTTAGTGCTGCACGGTACTGCGAGAGAGCTCTTTTACTTCCTCTGGTCCGTACCCTTCTCCTCTCTTCTACTCCGTTTTCATTTCTGTGCTTCTCCAACACGGAGTTCATTGAATCAGCACTACTCTCGTTCCCCGAGTCCGACGCATCGCTTAATTCGTATTTGTCGTCCTTGGATTGCGACTCAGTCCTCCTCTTTACGTCGTCCTTATTACAATCAGGTAATGAGTCGTTCATCTTGGCCATACGACCACCTGCCCGACAAGGCGGGCTCAGCGGTCCAGTATTATATACGGGGAAAGAACCGTCCGCCATAGCAGCAGCGGTAAGGCCATAAATACCTCCCGAGGTGGCCTGGTTTCGGGAAGGCTCCTTGCGAATATAGCCGAATAGGCACGGTCCGAATAACACCCTGGATTAGGGGGTTGGCAGTTCTTGGTCACCGACATCCCACCGCCCTCCTATGAGACGAAACGGCGTAGATGTCAGTCCTAAACAGCTATGCCTCATAGTCGGGCTCTGTGAAGGTCGGCTAAGCCCTCACATCAACGACAGTGAGGTAGCAAAAGACCTAAAAATCTTAGAAAAGGAAGAGCTGAGTATGGCAACCGGTACTATTCCTCGATACGCGGCTTTACGCGTAAACTAATCCCCAATTCCAAACTTATACGTCAACTGACCGTCGACACGGTCAAACGAATAGTCCACGATACCGACGCGCGACTAATCCGTCAATATAGAAGCTGTTGAGGCAAGTAAGCTAAAATGTTGGAATTGTCAAGAGACTGGACATAGATATCATGACTGTCTCCAGCCCTAAATGCACCGTTGCATCGGAAAACGCGAAGAAGGATGTCCGTCGAATCCCAGACGAGCATCCATCGTATCGCCCGCGGAATTAATCACCAAACAGGGTTCTGGTGAAACTAACAATTCAAATGGCGACAATACCGCAAACATGCAGATACTTTCACCAGATATTACAAAAACTAATAATAACCCCATGAATAGTATAACAAAAAGTTTCTACAGAGCTGAGTAAGACGTTAGCTAGAAAACCATATCACGTTCGTTTGACGGATTACAATAGTGCGAGGAAAAGAATATTCTCGGACATAGAGAACAATCGTACTCCAACCCGTTCCAGTAAGCGCATATCAGCCTATTGGAAGCGTAAGAAAGCATTGCTTAATTCTGTTATTTCCTTTATAGTTTACAATAATTCTGACGTTCGACCATACGCAAATATAAAGATATTAGATAAACCATATTTAGCTTTATTAGATAGTGGAGCAAATAAGAACTGCATAGGATCGGAATTAGCTAAATTAATTATGAAAAGTTTCAAGAGAGATTACCAGAAGCTATTAGGTTCTGTAAAAACAGCAGAAACAGCAGGGAAAAAGCAGAGTGTGCCTGGAGTCAAAGAGCTTACAATAGATTTCAACAATCGTAGATAAACGATTGAGTTTCTTTTAGTACCGTCTGTTGCCAGCAACGTTATATGCGGAATGGACTTTTGGCAGAAATTTGGTCTGCAAGTTCAAGCTGAACCATGCGTAGATCAACTTACGAATGGAGGATTAGACCCCGATATGATTCCGTTCACATCATTACAGAAATGCCAACTCGAGATAGCTATTTCTGCATTCTCTTCTTACGAGCAAGAAGGCCTTGGAACTACAAAGTTAATTGAGCACGTCATAGAAACTGGCACGGCTACCCCAATAAAGCAGCGTTATTATCCAATCTCGTCTGCAATGGAGAAGCTACTGTGTGAAGGGATAGATCGTATGATTGAGTTAGAAGTAATAGAAAAGTCCCCTCGCGAAGGACTGACATCTTGCCGCGATGCGAGGGCTTAGTCGCTGACCACGGGACTATGCCACCCAGTAGGATGCAGATTCATATGGATCTCCATGATTGCGGTGGCCTAGTCCTAGGGTGAGCGATGACCAAGATCTGCCCCCTCCCAATCCAGGGTGTTATGCGGCACCGTGCCCATTGGATGGTTTGCAGCCGGGAGATTAATCTGGCTGTATTTGTACGGAGCCTCTCTGACATCGGGCCGCCTCAGAGAGTAGAAATGGTTTTACCGCGGTAAGGAGCTCTGCCGCGGCGGACGACACTTTCCCCCCTTTCAATAAATTTACCCTAAGCTGGCCTCGTCTAGGAAGAGGTCGTACGAACAAGATGAATAAAAAACAAAGCAAAAAAGAAACTTCGTCCTCCTCCACAGGGAGAAGGACAACACCAATGGTATCCATACGCCCTAGTGAACTAGGGAGGGCTACCAACGCTAAACGGAAGAGCGACTTGGTGGGGGTCGGCACTAGTATGGAGGCGAACCCTGACGCGACTGCTGTTGCCGGACACCGACCAAGCGCCGGAATGGCAACCATTTTTCCCACGGCTGTGGCAGGGTCTCTGGACCTGGCCACTCCGAGCTAAGGGAAAACGGAGCCGCAACAGCTACTTCAACTGGGAGAGCGACTGCGTTGGAAACAACGGGTCGGCTCCAGTATGGCTCCGGGGCAAGTACCAGTATGGCGGCGAAGGTAGTTGCGCTGGCAACGGCGAACACTGACGCGCCTGCTGATGCTGGGCGCCCGTCTGACGCCGGTACGGCGACCGTTCTCCCCACGGCTGTGACAGGGGTCCCACGATCTGGTCACACTGAGCCAAAGGAGAAAGGAGCCATAAAGAAGACATCATCCGACCCGTAGTTGCCCTCGCGGTCGTACCCCTTCTCAAGAAGAGACCCACAAGGGATCGTTCCACAGGAACAAGAGAAGGGCTGCAAAAGTCCTGTCAAGGTATGAGGGCGTTCCGCTGGAAACGCCGTCAGAGAACGCCAGGAATTCGGTGGAAAGGGCTGAGCTCTACTGCCAAATTTTCGGGGTTCTCTGCCAACAAATGTAGAAATCGCAACCCCATACAAGCGTCAAAGGTCCGATGAGGATATTAAACCACCGCAGAAAAGGCACCAAAATCACCCCGCGGTAGCCAAACCCAGCTCTGCCGAGGTAGCCAAGGTCCGGATCCTTATAGGAATCCTAGACCGAGGGAATGACCGTGGTGCAATCCCTAAAGACCTGTGGCCGTACGTCCGGAATGGAATAGGTAACGCCGTTCTCGACGTTCTGATGCAGGATGGCACCAGGGCCTAATGAAGGTACTCTCTTGCGATGACGCAAGGTCTGTTGCGCAGTACAAGCCAGCAGCCGCAAATCTGGGACAAGTCTATCCAGGGGCGATTATTGAGGTCGTCGACTGGAAGGATATTCCGGCTCGGCCAAGGGCCAGGGCATGGGTTCCAGCAGTTCCAGCAGAACCTGAGAGAATTCTCAGGATGCTGCACCTGATGAGCCCGCCTCTCCCAACGCAGGACTGGAGTGTCATCCAAGTCGAGGACGCTGTAGGACCTAGGAGAGAGGTCGTGTTAGTCCTCAATAAGGAAGCTCTCCTGCCCCTTAGACGGAGCAATCCCTTCGAGTGCCTCTTTGGACACGGGCATTGAGGCACCCGAAGTGGAAGCGGAAATCTCCGACGCCGAAATCCTGGTTTCCGCCACGTCAAATTGCGCAGGGGCTCTGGGCAATTTGTCGATGGAGGATGCTCTGCTGGATAGCGACGGAGAGGATCCCAACGTCACGGTGATGGAGGCAGGGCTCCAGAAAAACCTGCACAAAAGTAAGGCAGCCTCGGCTGCTCTCATCAGTCGCCTTTCTAAAGGCGACGTCGAAGTGGTCCTTATCCAAGAACCCTGGATGAACAACTCAAGGATTTGCGGATTGGGGGCCATTGGGTTTAAGCTCATCCTAGGTGCAGATGAAGGTAAAGTTAGAACCTGCATTTTAGTAAAGTCCGAGCTAAATATCTTTCTCTTACCTAATTATAGCAACGGTGACGTTACAGCGGCCAGCTTGGCAAGCGGAGGCACCCAAATAACGCTAGCCTCCGTTCACATGCCGTACGACGCAGAGGAACCTCCTCCGCAAAAGACGGTAAAGGATCTGGTGGCCGACTCAAGCAAAGGCCATCTGCTAATCGGGACAGACGCAAACGCCCACCACGTGTAGTGGAGTAGTTCCACCATAAACACTCGTGGTGAGTCACTTTTTGAGTACCTTTTAACAACTAACCTTGTAGTTTGCAATGTAGGTAATGGACCAACTTTTATTACTAAAAACCTTAAGGAGGTTATTGACCTCACTATTTGTAGCGAAAGCGTTTTTGGGTGGGTTAAAAAATGGCGTGTTCTTGAGGAACATTCCTTTTTAGACCACCGGTATATTGAAGTAATGTTAGAGTTCTTCGTCGATCAGCCCATTGCGAGACGTAACCCACGTAATACAAACTGGGAACGACAGAAAGAGCTGTTAGCAAGAGAACTACCAGAACTGCCCCCACAAAGCCCCTCATCAACGGAGGAGCTAGAGGGTCTGGTAGAAACCTTCACATCGGCATTCTCAAATGCCTTAGAACAGGCTTGTTCATTGCCAAAACCACGCGGTAAGCGTAAACCTCACTGGGGTCCCATGATCTGGACCTACTTCGTAAATCCTGTAGAGAACAGTTCAACAAAGCCGAATTCTAGAATACAAGGACAAATTAAGGACCTACAAAAAAGTCCTGAGACAAGCGAAGAGAACTTCATGGAGAAATTTCTGCACTGGAGTCGAAAGTGTCGTTGACACATCAAGGCTACGGTGCGTGCTTTCTAAGACGCAAACAGCTATTAGCTTTCTGCGGAGACCGAATGGTACCTGGACCAGCACAGAAGGGGAAACCCTAGAGCTGCTCCTGGACACACATTTCCCGGGAAATATGACCAACGCACCGGAAGTACCTGCAGCAATCCAAGCTGTGAATATACCCATCACTAAGGAGAGGGTGAGGTGGGCAGTTAAAAGTTTTAAACCTTTTAAGGCTGCTGGACCAGACGGAATTGTCCCCGCTCAACTTATCTACTCTTTGGAGTTATCAGCCAACTGTCTGCGGCACATATATACAGCTTGTTTGGCTCTGAACTATATTCCGTGTGCATGGAGGAGCGCCACGGACATATTCATTCCTAAGGCAGGCAAAACCTCTCACTACGAGACGAAGGACTACAGACCTGCCAGTCTTTCATCCTTCGTACCCAAGACCCTAGAGAGAATATTTAGCGATTTTCTCACTACAAGCATTGATAGGAACCTCATTTCTGGCTATCAAAACGCGTACACCAAAGGTAAATCTGCGGAGACTGCGCTGCACAGCCTAGTCTCTACTATAGAAACATCCTTGTTCGAAAAGGATTATTGCCTTGTGGCCTTCCTAGACATTGAAGGAGCATTCAACAATATAAGTCCAGAAGCCGTTAACAATGCTTTAACTGATTTGGACGTAAATAGACCCCTAGTGGGACTGATTGATCAACTGCTCAGGGGAAGGAAAGTGTTTCCTCACTGGGGAGGGTTGATATAACACGATTTGTCGCAAGGGGCACGCCCCAGGGTGGTGTCCTTTCCCCTCTACAATGGAACCTAACGGTAAACTCGCTATTAAGAGATACTAGTTGGGAGAGCGGGAAGTTTGTGGCATATGCTGACGACCTAGCGATTGTCTACAGAGGCAAGTTCCCTCAAACTTTATGCGACTTGATGCAGGTAGCATTGCAAGAGGTTTCCCTGTGGGCTTCCCAATGTGGACTCAGCGTCAATTCCGATAAAGTAGAGCTTGTCTTATATACCAAACGATACAAAATACCATCGTTAAACCTACCAGAACTGGCAGATAAAGCCACATTTCTAGGCGTAGTTTTAGACAAAAAGCTGAACTGGAAGGACAATGTTATTCAGCGACAAAAGAAAGCGTACATTGCATTATATACGTGTAAAAGAGCCATTGGCAAAAAATGGGGACTCACCCCAACATATGCAGATGGATTTATACCTCGATTATCAGACCCATACTGCTGTATGGGGTAGTCGTATGGTGACCAGCCTTGAGCAAGGCGTCAAACCTAAACTTGTTGGGTAAAGTCCACAGATCCAGCATGATAAGCATAAGCGGGGCTCTAAGAACAACGCCTAGCAAATCTCTTCTGGCCATTCTTGACATCCTTCCATTGGATCTAGCTGGTCATCGAGCAGCGGCAACGTCAGCCCTGCGTCTAAGGTAGTTGTCGTGTTGGAACAACAATACCACAGGACACTCAAGTATACTAAACAAATACAATTTTCTTCCTCCTAGCACGGATCGCTGTGCGACCACAACAGTTGCGGAAACCAACTTTAATATAAACATACCCAGCAGGGATGACTGGACGGAGTCGGATAAGTGCCTTGCTATGAGCAACAGCATTTCCATATACACGGACGGCTCCAAGCTAAACGGTAGAGTTGGAGGGACCTTGACCTCCAGCTCGCATTCAGACTACCCGACGACTGCAGTGTATTCTAGGCTAGGGACATACAATGTCGGCAATCTTCAGCGACAGCCAAGCTGCCATAAAATCTCTGGGCTTCCACTCGTTCAATTCTGAACTAGCACTAAACTGTCGCCTATCTCTTCAATAGATGGCTCAACAGAACCGTGTACACCTCACATGGGTCCCTGCACATAGGGATATCGAGGGAAACTGCATTGCAGATGAACTCGCTAGGCAGGGTACAACCAGGCAGGTTCTTCCTGGACAAGAACGCTTAGGTATGCCCCTTTCCACATGCAAGCTACTGCTAAAAGAGCACATCTACCGTCAATCCGACGAAAAATGGCTACAAACACCGGGGTGTCGAACATCGAAAGAAACCTGGCCTAAATGGGATCCTAAAAGATCCCGTCACTTGTACAACTTAAGAAGGGATAGAATTTCCACACTTGTGGGGGCACTTTCGGGTCATTTCCTCATAGGTAGGCATGCGGAAAGGTTAGGAACGCCTTATCGTCGTTGCTGTAGGAGTTGTAAAGAGGATGAGGAGGAAGAAAGGGTGGTTCACCTAATTTGCAACTGCCCAGCACTAAGCGGAGCACGGCAGCGCTTTCTGGGAGCTCCATTTCTTGATGATCTGAGCCAAGTTGTGGAGCATGACGTCAAGGACTTGGTAGCTTTCATCAGGTCCTAAAAATGGTTCGAAGAGGAAAGGTAACGGTGTTTTTCGTGGTATCACAACGGGCCTAATACTACTGGCCTAAGTGTGATCTCGGGCAGCCACCCTAGCCTAACCTAACCTATCCTAATAGAAAAGGCTGAGAGTTCCGCATGGTCCTCTCCAGGAGTACTTATAGTAAAACCTGGAAAGGTGAGATTTTGTGTAGATTCGAGAAAACTTAATGAAGTAACTGTGAAGGACGCGTATCCTATTCCGAATATAGATGGACTGATAGCCCGACTACCGCCTGTATATTGTACATCGAAAATTGGCCTCAAGTATGCCTTCTGGCAAATAAGTTTGTCAATGGAGTCTCGTCACAAGACCACATTCACAATACCCAATCGACCTTGTACCAGTTTACACGCATTCTATTTGGTCTTTGTAATTCACCACAAACAATGTGTCGATTGATGGACATGGTTATCCCTTACAATCGCAAGAATCGTGTTTTCAGTTACCTAGACGATTTGTTAGTTGTCTCACAAACGTTTGAAGAACACATATCGCATCTGTTGGAAGTTGCAGCACATCTACGAAATGCTGGTATAACTATCAACATTAAGAAGAGTAGCTTTGGTCTGAATAAAGTGAAATATTTAGGATTTGTAGTTGGGAATGGGACACTAGCGGTAGACGAAGATAAAGTGAAGGCTATTTCTGACTATCCAAGTCCGAAAACCATTCGTCAAGTACGCCAATTTTTGGGAACGGCATGGTGCTACAGGTGCTTTATTGCCGACTATGCTAGCCTCACGTTTCCACTAACCGAGCTGCTCTCTAAGAGAAAGAAGTTTACTTGGAATACAGCAGCTGAAGACTCCTTTCAGCAGCTTAAAAATAAACTCACAACGGCACCTTTACTGATTCACCCTGATTATTCCAAACAGTCCATTGTCCAATGTGATGCATGCCAGTACGGTGTTGGTGGTCTGTTAGCTCAAGCTGATGAAAATGGCGATGAAAGGCCTATTGCATTTATGTCTCAAAAACTGAACCAAGCGCAGAGAAATTATACCGTCACTGAACTGGAATATTTCGCAGTGGTTATGGCAATAAAGAAATTCAGGCCATATATCGAAGGGCACGACTTTAAAGTCGTAACTGACCACGCGATTCTGAAATGCCTAATGCGCCAAAAATACTTAAACAGAAGGCTAGCGCAGTGGGCCCTAAAACTACAAGGTTATAACTTCTCCATCGAACAAAGAAAAGGAAGCGATAATAAAGTCGCTGACGCGTTGTCTCGCGCTTTTGGCGAAACCGGAAATGTGGAGGAGATAGAGTTAGAGATTTTGCCAGAAATAGATTTAGAATCGTCGCACTTCGCATCCGATGAATACCGAGAATTACGGGAAAATTTTTCCAACAGTGATATGCCAGACTACAAAGTGATAGACAAATTCATTTACTATAGGAATAATTTTGAGACCAACATGCCCCTGTAAGAAGACGTGTGGAAACTGTTTGTGCCGACTGAATTAAGGCAAAGCGTTATTTACTCGGCTCATAATTCGCCTAGTTCAGCACACGGTGGTATAGCCAAAACGATTGAGCTGGTAAAAAGACATTTATATTGGCTCGGTATGGTAAACAACATAAAAAATTATGTGCTATCCTGTGACCTTTGCAAAACTTCGAAGACGTCGTCGTATTCGCTTCGCCCTCCGAAGGGACAGCAAGCCGAGTCAGAGCGACCTTTCCAACGATCATACATCGACCTCATTGGACCTTTTCCGAGATCAAAAAGGTATTTTTATTGTCCTCGACCATTTTTCGAAATTCACTTTTTTGCAACCACTAAGAAAGTTCACAACCAACTTAATAATAGATTTTCTTAAAACTGCAATTTTTGATTGTTTTGGTGTACCTCAGACAATAATATCCGATAACGGAAGCCAATTTGTCAGCAAGGAGTTCCATAATTTCATTGACAAACATGGAATTAACCATGTTCGTACAGCGGTATATTCACCTCAAGCCAGCGCCTCGGAACGCATAAATCGCTCAATTAACGAGGCTTTGAGATCCTTTGTACGCAAGGATCATCGGAATTGGGATGCTTACGTAAGCAGTATTAATTGTTCTTTACGAAATGGCTTACAGAGCACAATAGGTCAGTCGCCGTACTTCATTTGTTTCGGACAAAACATGGTAACACACGGGAAAGACTACGGTATCTTGAAGAATCTAGGATTGATGTCTGAGGGTAGTGCTTGACTTGGTAGGGAGGATCAATTCGCCATCATTCGCGAATCAGTTAATTTCAAAATGAATCTGGCGTATAAGAAAAACACACGCACATACAACATACGCGCGCGTATGCGGGAGTTTACCCCAGGACAAATCGTGATACGTAGAAATTTTGTGCAAAGTAATTTGGGAAAACATTTCAACGCTAACTTTGCCTCACAAGGTGTTAAGGCCAAAGTGATAAAAAAGGTTGGAAGCACTTATTACCTGTTAGAAACATAAGGAACAATCATAAAGGAACGTACCACACTAAGGACATCTGGTCATGAAAAGTAGCAACAACAGCAACAAATACCTGATTTTCTTTCATAATTATTACGAATAATTAACCGATTGCAAAGAGATCAACAACTTTAAAATTATGAGAGTTGTAGCCGCTAGGTACCGACTAGCATCGGTTAGGTTCTGTCTGGTTGGGGGGAATTTATGACGAGCATCCCAGTGATATTAGCAAAGAGCATACATAACAAGAGGCGTCAGTTCGTATATTTGATATCAAACACTCGCCACAAAAGATTGGGGTTACTGAGAGTTGCTTCCCACTTTTCGTTTTAATTTTCGCCGCATGTCAAAATACTAGAGCAGTGTTGCCAGAACTTCTTTGCAGAAAAAAGGCTATATAGACAAAAAATAAAGGATAAAAGAAGCGAAGTAAATTTTTTTAAAGCTAAGAATAAATATAAATAAATGTAGGATGCGATAACCTCCGACGAGATTTTAGGCCGAGCTTCTCTTCCAATTTGCGTCGGGCTCCTTTTTAATTTTTCCTACAAATTGGCGAGACTTGACCAACTATTGTTATGCCGACTCCGAACGGCATCTTCAGGGCATATGAGTTTTCACTGAGAGCTTTTCATGGCAGAAATACACGCGGAGTGCTTGCCAAACACTGCCGAGGGACGACCCTGCTTAGAAAAATTTTCTTCTAATTGAAAAACATTATTTCTAAAATTTTGATGTTGCTTTGTCCAGGGCGTGAACCCAGGATCTTCGGTGTGATAGGCGGAGAATGCTACCATCACACCACGGTGGCCGCCACTAAGAATAAAAGCTAAAAGTTAAAGGGTACTTGCCCATATACATAAATAAGACCCAAAACATTTCAATATCACAGTGCTATTCATCATCTGATGTATGAGAATTAATGAGATAATTTCTCATCACAAAGTCGTGGCAGCATACAAATTATGGCATAACAAAATCGTGGCAATATTTCTTACAGAATAAGAAAAGGGGGACAAACTCAGCCATTTTGCAGAGTGACAGGTTACCTAGTTCAAGTCGATTCGCCTGAATGCACTAGATGTAAAATTTTGTTTTCAATTAATTTTTTCGCTGGCCATCTTATTGGCTCCATCAATGCAAGCTTTATAAAATTACCAAGAAGCAAACGTGATTTGAAATAAATTTTTAATTCAGTGTTGTATCACTTTTATTAGGCTCAACTTGTGACTAAAATCTATAACGAAATTTGTTTGTTAATCGATCGAAACATCTAACCACCAAAACTAGACCTCTCGTTCTGATAATTCCGTTGTTTCATTATCTACATATGTACATATATACAACATTTGTTTTTTGGAAAATCCGACATTACTCCTTTATGTGCCGGAATAGCCTTTGTTCTGCTACAATTAAATGATTGAACGATTTTTGAATCTGTGCAGTAGTGAAAAAGACAAAAATATCAAAATTGTGGCTACTTGCTTAAAAAGCACCAAAATTGACAAAAAGGTACCAGCGCACCAAACAGAGTCCGAAGTGGCAACTGTAGTTTTCGCCGTGTTTTTGCGGACAGCCTTAAAAAGAAATGTCAGTAACCCCAATCTTAATCAGCGAGAAGTTTGGGTTAAAAGCAAACATGTTAAGTGATGTCTCTTGTTGATTTATGCTCTTTGATATTAGCCCAAAGAGCATACACAACAAGAGACGTCAGTTCGTATGTTTGATATCAAACACTCGCTACAAAATATTGGAGTTACTGACAGTTGCTTCCCACTTTTCGTTTTAATTTTCCCCGCATGTCAAAACACTAGAGCAGTGTTGCCAGAACTTCTTTGCAGAAAAAGGCTATATAGACAAAAATTAAAGGCTAAAAGAAGCGTGAACAAATGCGTGGTGGCAACGGCGCGCACCCACGTATTTATTAAAGATTACGTTAAGGCGAAAAAAAGGAAGAAAATAAAAACACCAAAAGGATTTCGTATTAATAAAGAGAATTCACAGAGTGCTTTTATTTATATAAATACAACAAGTGTTAAGAAAAGGTTTAACAAATGTTGTGGAAAATGATATATATGTGAATATAATTTTGAAAAGTTGAACTTACGTGAACGGGCGATTACGTGTTCCTTTGCTGGCTGCTGGATTAAAAGAGGACGAGACTCTTTTCCACATGAGCCGATGAACCCACGATACAGCCACTTCGTTGGGTTTCCCGGCAACAAAGTTGCTGTACCACGGGCTCACAGCGGTAAACGTCTAAGACACATACGTACTACCACTCACACATGCCTGTGTGTATATCACAAGAATATGCGGGTGGTAGTAACGAAGAAAATAAAACAAAGAAAGTTATGTTACGAGGGGGGGGGGGGGGGTGGAGATATATTTAGGCCTGTGGCCTAAACATACCGGCCCCCTTGCCGTAAGCAACAAAGAAAAAAAATGAAAAGGAAAAAAAGGAATGACACGCGATCACATGTCCAGTAAGCCGTTATGTCGATGTGCAGATGCGGACTGCAAGCACTGCACGTCGCACGATGGACTTCGTGTCTCGTTGTCCTGAGAAGAAAAAGAAAAGATGTTATTAAATACACGTACGTGGTTTTAAATTCCGTGCTGTAATTACTTAGTTCTAATGAAACGCTCCTATTTTTGGCAGCCTCCTGAGACTACCAGCCCGAATACGGTCGGTTGGGTCAGGAGACCGCCAACTGTTGTTGCTGGCGTTCCGCTCACCATCAGTTCGGCGTATAGATCAGCGCCGAGTGTAAGACGAACTGGCGATGAGCGGTAGAACTGCGGATCTGCAAGCCGCATAAATTCAAATGGAACGGCAACCTTTGCATCCACATTGGATGGCGGACTCAACCGATAGTGGCCGTTGACCACGGCGGCTTGGGTAGTGACACGAGTCGTTGACCCGAACTTGCCGCGCAGAATAAGGGTACATTGCCCTGATCCTTGGCGCTCTAACTGCAAATCGCGTACCAGCTCTGCATCGACGATGGTGCTGGCGGCGCAGGGATCAATGATCGCACGTACCAAGTGTAGGTGCCCACGCGATTCGATGGCCGTCGGCGCAATGGGCACGAAAGACCGCATGATGGGCGCTGGAGTGGCTGGGAGCAGCCGGCCGGTTCGGAAGCCTTCCGGTGTACCACGAGATAGTGCTTGCATATTTTGGGCGTCAGAATGGTATGGCGTCGATTTATCTCGCCGCTGCTGTCTGCCGCGTTTGGATGACTTGGTCGGGCCTCCTTGGAGTCCAATGTCGTGGTGCCGCCAGTTGTTTCGTTCGTTTCGACGTTTGTTTGCTTTCGCCGCGCTTCTTTCATGCTGTAACAGCGGCCGGAAACTGCGCATCCCATGGTTGACCGTTGACGGTCTTGTTGTCACCGTTTTACTTATTTCTTCCTCCGCCTTTGCTCTCTCCTCCTCCATTTCTTCCTCCTCCACCTGCTGAGCCCAGGATTTAGCCGTTCCCGATAGGTTGATTGACAACGCGTCGTCGGACGTGTTGTCGTCGCCATTTGTGGCTGTCTCGTCGCATACCGGCCGACGCTCATCTAAATGAAGCGTGGTGTGGTGCTTCTCTTGGCACCTCTTGCAGCGATACTTGCTGCTACACTTGTTTACCCGGTGGAAGGGTGACAGACAGTTCGGACAGTACTTATATAAAAGCACTGCCCGCAACCTCTCTTCTGGAGATTTTTTCCGATATTCGGGACAGATTCGTAGACTATGGTCCCTGCCGCAGAGCTGGCAAGCGACGTCGAAACGCGTTGCGCCTCCCTCTGACTTGGCCAGTAAAGTTTGGTAGCGGGTCATGATCTGAAAGAATATTGATATCATTGATCATACCCAAATTGAGGTTGGCGGAATGTTGTTTGGGTGGCGTAAGCCAAAAAAAATGTTATCTCTCATATATTTTCGCAAGAAAAAAAAACATTTTATTGAAATAAAAATTAAGAGCCATAAGTAAATACGAAGAAAAAACGGATTTAGCACGCATCCATACGATGTGGCTGGTGCTTTAGCGCCTCTAGTACATCCCTGCAAAAACGCTCTCGTCACTCCACGTCATTTGACTAGTCATTTTACCAGGTCATAGGTTATATTCCTAGTCACACTTGCATGGGCGTGATTGGGTATTGTGACCAAATTTTGTAGGGATTTTATAATTTATTTTATGTCGGTAGCTGCCGCCGAAGTAGTCCTAAAGATTTATTTTGATTTGTGGTGAACTTTGTTTTCACAACAAGTGGCCTGCCACCACACGGAACGGTTTCAGACCTGGCTGAAAAGGTATTAAAAAGTTGCACTTCCACCATTCAACATTATTTTTGACGTGTATTGTCGATAATGTTGGATTAAGTATTTTAAATCTCGACCAAATGAATGATTGGTCGAGATATGTAATACGCGACATGTGTGGCATATTGTGCTCGATATGTCGTGCGGCATGTACTGCGTGACGTGTAGTGCGGCATGTAGTACGTGACGTGTAGTGCGCGAGATGATTGCTGCGCATGAGGCCTAATGTCGGTGTTGCCATGCATTGACTGTCAGAAGTAAAGTGTAGACATTTGACATTTGCTACAATTTTTTCATTTCTTGAATGAAAAAAAAAAAAATCATTGAGTTAAAACACGCGGTGGTGAGATATATATAATGCGTAATATAGTTTTTTATTAGCGCGTGTTGTGCATATGTATGAGAAATATGTTAGACATGTTTAACTTTTGAGAACAACATATATTTATTTAAACAGTGCTCGAATCTTACACTCCTTCATTAGAGAAATTTCACACACACGTGTTGTCTCACGAATCGTCGTTCAGCGGCTCTTTGGACTCTTCATCTACCGTACTTGGGTACAAGCGCGGCAGGTTATTCTTTTCCAAACTAAAATGATCTTTGGTTGTTTTACGATATAGCGGATTTTCGAAATTTATAGAGGTGGGACGCCTGCTGCAATGACGATAAACGACCCAAAGTACAACCCCTGTCACCAGCCCAAAGCCGGCGATCGAGCCAATTATCACAAATGCAAAATAATGGGTATCTGTTTGCGGTGAGATTATACTGCCTTTGACATTTGTTGCATTACCAGCCGGATGTTTGTCAACCTCTGTAGCAGATGTTTGCCCGGTTTCTGTTGTAGTTTGGTAAGTATCATTATTGTTGATGCTATTATTTGTAGGAACGTGGGTTTTTGCAGTTTTGGACTTCTTTGGTGAATTTCTGCGACGCGTTTTGGCGGCGCTAATATTGATTTGAAATTTGAATCCTCGACACACATCGTATAACAATTTCAGACCGGTAGGGCAGGCGTAAGAGATATGCGGGCTATGTGCGCTTGGCGAACACACACTCAGCATTATGATATACTAATAAATACTACAAAGAAACAAAAGGAAAGCGGCAACATTTGTCCATTCCAAGGCAACGCATTCATATCATATCATAATTGTGTGCAACTAGCAATGTTGGCCATTGCCTTCATTCCTCCATAATAATACAATTGAGGTTTAAATAATATCAAATGTTAAAATACTTTATAAGAGAAGATACGCGTTTGCTACAAGCACACCGCATTGTTGAAAAAATAAATGCCATATGTTGTCATACAACGACATCTTACATAAATTTAATGTGGCATTCGTTGCGCTGCCCTGACATCTGCACCCGCTTGATCAATAAGATAAATTGCAAAGTTGGCCGCCGTACCTATTGGAGCAGTGCTTGTACTCGCTACAGCGCCGCTGACTGGTGTTTTAATACCCATTGATTACGTATGGGCCGCACTGTAACCAGTGGCAAGCCCCAATCAGTCTCCGATAGTAAGTTTAATATTGCATCCATATTCTCTTCGGGAATGTCATAAGCGTCAGCACGGAATGCCAAAAATTCATATCATTTAGTAGCACTCGTTTTGCGTACGTGCACATGAGCGAGTCCAATGAATATGACCAATTTAGATAGAATACGTTTGGAAAGATGTGGCACTTGCACCAACTGGCAATAGACATTTATGCTAGATATTAGTTTGTGGTTTTTTTGTGTCCTTTTGTTTCGATGTTCAACAGGCGACAACTTCACCAAATGTATTCGAGTTGTCCAATAATACATCGTTAATGGTCCCTGAGCTTATTAAAATATCTAAAAGTTCAACATTGGATACGTGACCCGCTCATGCATGACATTCTCTTCGAAATTAGTAACCACCTCCTTACACAAACGTGGCACTTCTGCGGGGTGTGTGCGTAGAAATTCGAATAATGCTGCCGAAGAATATTCTATTAAAGATTCAGTTAGCTGTCCAATGCTTGCGCTTATATAACCCATACGTATGTATATGCTCTTCCAAATTATTATTGGCACCCTTTAGATAAACATGAATAATTTCAGCATTTGCTTCTGAATGATCTTCAATGTTATAGAAGGCGCGACAAAGTTCGGCAAAAGCAGCTATGGCACGTTCACGTATAACTGCAGCTTTATTTAGCAAACACTTATCCACAATATATTGCCAAGAGTCAAGACTTGCGATCGATATCTCAATGCGTGCCATACTACAATTCTTAATGAGATCAGTACTACAAGTTTTCATTATTTCACCGCTCATACCACGATAGAGATCACGTCGAATACATTTTGGGATTAATTCATTGAATTCAGTTAATAGTTGATTTGAAAGCAATCTTTTTTCATGCGCCACCCTGTTCTTCTGCCTTGTGATCCAATTCACTCAGCGCCGACGTTATCTCGTCCAAATAACGTTCCAAGTAAATCTCTTTAATATCGGCGCGTACCAAGTATTTCGCAGCTAAATATGCTGCATATTACTGCATGTATCATTTGTTGGCCGAATAAAGTTGACAAATATCAAAAATGCGTTCCATTTTAGATTTCGTTTGTGCGTGATTCATTAATATTTTAACATCATTTATGCCGTTCCCATCAGTAATTGCAGGGTGGCCTGCATCACTAGCAGTTGTGGTATAGGCGTCTAGACGTGACATATGGGATGGATTCAAAACCAGTATAGACATCCACAGTAATAACATATAACGCGTTTCTCAGTTATTATGTTGTCGGATTTTGGCGTTCGAGCAAATCCAATGCGAATTCAAAGTCAGTCAATTCGTGTGGCAAGAATTTTACCACCACTTTATATGTACGCACTTTGCTAAGCATATACACATATTTAAATGCAGTATGAATTGCATTTTCTGGTAATGCTTTATCGTGCACTTTTGCCAACAATCGCCCCAACAACAAATCCCAAATATGGATCAAGTAAATGAGGCTGCTCTTGGTATCTGGACAAAACTTCCGTATATCTTTCGTAATTCCGTTCAGAGCCTGATACATCGCAGTACTTCATTGTATTGATCGTTTCAAGTACTTGATCCAATTCCGTAAACTGTTCCAGCGTATTTGGGAGAACTTCATCTTCCTTCAGTTCCTCGCATTGCAGCATTTTCACACTGAATTTATTTATCTATTCTGCCGAAATTTTTTGCTTAAAATTTTGTGTTTTTGAAACAGCCGGTTGCTGGATGTTTGTAAGATTTTTCGAGGTTTTATTTCCGCGATTTCGTATCCATTGGGTGCGCCGCGGTTCATCGGACGATACTTTCAAGAAAGAACCTGCGCTAAATAGTAGGCGCTGGTTGCAGGTCTGTCGAGACATTACTAGGGTAAATATGATTATTGATCGCAGAAATGGCGTTTCTCAAGATTTGTGAAAATTTCAGAGAGCGAAAAGAAGGGTTTTTGGGTGAGGGGTTTTAATGTTAACAAGTAAGGAAGACTAAGTTCAGGTGTAACCGAACATTACATACTCAGCTGAGAGCTTTGGTCAGGACTCTTCGAAGCCCTTGATCCCAGGAGTGAGACTTGGACCCGCACTCCTGCGATGGTTGAAGTGTTACCAGCGTATTCAGCCGCGTCTTGCCGTAGCTGTTGAAAAGTTCTCCCAATTGCCTTCTTTGCATATTTTGTTCTTTTACACACTACATACATCGTATGTAATTATGTGTTAAAGTTATGCTTGTAGGTAAGGCGGTTTTCAGAGAAATTTGGTAATGTTGCTGTTTGTGTTCCATTTATGGAACTAGTTCCATTTATGGAACTACAACGAATTACCCAATGTTGTCTATTTGTATGAGTTAAGCGGGGATTGCCCGTATCGCTTTAAATGTATTAAAACATTCATGTGAAGCAATTCAATAATTCGTTCAATAATCTGGGAAAGCTTTTAAACAACGTGACATCCGGACGGACGAGGCTCAGTATACATAGGTAGTTCTTTTTATTTAACTGTTGTAAAGAAATGTAAATAATACATTTGGATGCTCATTTAAGTGATCACAGTTGAAAAAAAAATTATTTTACATTTAAGCCCAAGCGGTTGCGGGTGCAATGTGTCAGATATCGCAAACCCAAAAACCCGTTTGAGGAATTTGGCAATAGGCAGTTGAATTTTTATGATGATGAGAAAAGAAATGATTCAATTGTATTCTACGGCAGATAGTGAATCTGCGTTAGGGTGTGTTGGCCTCGTTCGGTGGAACGAGAGCTGCGTTATTTGTGTGTTGGCCTCGTTCGGGGTGAACGAGAGCTGGGTTTTTTGGGATAAAGGAATATGGACTATTAAAGTTCATTTTCGTTGTCGTTGGGCGGAAGTAGTACCAATTTCGCTATTGGTCTCGTAATTTGTCCTTTGATTGTATTGACGTCAACAACACGTACACGGTTAACGGAACCTGGATGTGTGTTGACGACTCTCCCCATTTTCCACTCGTTCGGTTGTAGGTTATCCTCCTTGATGACGACTAGGTCCCCGGGTTTTAAGTTGGATTGTGGATGTTTCCATTTATACCTTTTCTGGATCTCGGTGAGATATTCCGATTTCCATCTTTTGCAAAAGGTCTGATGAAAGGCTTTCATCTTTTGCCATCGGTTTACAATGGAGGCAGGGTTTTCACTACAGTCGAGTTCAGGTGGAGCTAAAAGATGCCCACCTACGAGAAAATGGCCTGGAGTAAGCGGCTCCAGGTCGGAAGGGTCGTTGGATGAGGGACTTAGAGGTCTCGAGTTGAGGCAGGCCTCAATTCGACATAAGAGGGTTGTAAACTCTTTGAGAGTATGTTTATGATCGGACGCGATCTTTTTAAAGTGGGTCTTAAAACTTTTTACCCCCGCTTCCCACAAACCTCCCATGTGAGGAGCGCTTGGCGGTATAAAATGCCATTCTATAATGTGATGGCTATACTTAGTCAACGTTCCGTCCCTTGCTTCACGCAGAAATGCTTTAAACTCGGATCGTAAAGATCGAGAAGCTCCGACAAAGTTAGTACCATTGTCGGAGTAAACGTTTTTCGGACAGCCTCGTCTGGATACCAATCTGGCGAAGGCAGCTAGGAAGGACCCGGTACTAAGATCGTTTGTCGCTTCTAGATGGATGGCTTTCGTCGAAAAGCAGACGAACAGGCAAACATATCCTTTTGAAATTCGACATCCCCTCCCTCGGTAGGATTTTATATCGAATGGTCCCGCGAAATCTACCCCAGTGTTGGTAAAGGCCCTAGAAAAGGTGGTGCGCTCCTTCGGAAGGATCCCCATAAGTTGCGTTTGTGTCCGCTTCCTGTAAATAGTACAGACCTTACAGTTGTGGATAACAGACCGTATCATTATTTTAACACGTGGGATCCAGTACTGAGTGCGGATATGACGTAGCATCAGCTGGTTCCCTCCATGCAGGGTGGTCTCGTGAGAGGATTGGACTATAAGTCTGGATAACCTGCACGTATAAGGAAGAATAATGGGATGACTTTCATTATGGAACATGTCTTTCGATGCCCCAGTCCGCCCCCCAGTTCGAATGATGCCTTCTTCATCTATATATGGGTTCAGGGGTAAAATCTCACTCTTCCCATTTATTAGATTTCCTGACTTCAAGTTTGCGTACTCTTCTTGATAATGTTGCCTCTGGCATATTGTTATCAATCTTCGCGTTGTTTTCTCTATTTCGTCAGGAGCGATCGAATGAGAATCCCTTTTGCAGGAGGATTTAGTTTTTGGGTGCGTATTCTGGAAAAACCGAAGAATATAGGATATAACCCGCAAAGCCCTTGGTAAATCGGAAAACCTATCTAGAATATCAAAGTTATTTTTCACCAAAGTTGCATGAACTTTCACCCTCTTTTCCTCCATATTCGTATTGTAATCTTCTTCTTGTGTTGGCCAATTTTCGTTGTCTTCTTGTAACCAAGAAGGTCCCTGCCACCACAAAGAATGTTCGATTAGATCCGAAGCGTAGAGGCCTCTGCTCGCCAAATCTGCAGGATTTGACGCGGAGTCTACGTGCCGCCATACCTTGCCTCCTACTTTATTGATGATTTTAGTTATTCGATGTGCCACGAACGTTGACCACGAACATGGTGGTTTTCGGATCCACGCCAGTACTATAGTCGAATCTGTCCAAAGGGTTACTTTAATGTTTGAAAGTTGCATATTTTCTATGGCCGACTCTATAATTTCTGCAAGTAGGACTGCGCCGCAGAGTTCCAGTCGTGGCAATGATATGGTTTTGACCGGGGCTACTCTCGTTTTGGCCATCAACAGGTTGGTGAAGACTTGATCCTTTGTTTGTACCCTCAGGAAAACAGTGGCGGCATATGCTTTTTCCGAGGCATCGCTGGATCCATGTATTTCGACATTGTCCTTCAATGTGTAGTGAACCCATCGCGGTATGCGTATATCGTTGATCTTTTCGTAGTCCGTCATGAATGATTGCCACCGATGTAGAGTAGTTTCAGACACATCTTCATCCCAGCCTGTCCCTTCCAACCAAATATTTTGCATTATTATTTTGGCTACAATTACGACTGGTGCCAGCCAGCCAAGAGGGTCGAAAAGTTTTGCGATCGCAGAAAGTATTGACCTTTTTGTTACGGCGTGGTTATTGTCAAAGGGTTTCGCTGTGAAGTAAAAGTAGTCGAAATGGGCGTTCCACCTGATACCGAGTGCTTTTACCATGCTGGTGTCTTCAAACTCAAGAAAATCCTCGCTTAATAGGTGTTGCTTCGGTATACCCTGTAGGATTTTCTTGCAGTTGGACGTCCATTTTCGCAATGGGAAACCTGCCGATTGCAATGCCAATGATATTTCGTCCCTTGCCTTGAATGCAATTTCGATGCTGTGTCCACCGGCGAGTACGTCATCAACGTACATGCAATTTCGCAGTATATCTGCTGCCATTGGATGCGATGTCTCCACGTCATCAGCTAGTTGGTGCAGCGTTCGAATCGCAAGATACGGAGCACAATTAACCCCAAAGGTTACCGTTTTCAATTCATAAATGTTAATTGGGTTTTTGGGGCATTTGCGAAATATGATTCGCTGATATTTTGTTTGGTCTTCATTGACCCATATTTGGCGATACATTTTCTCTATGTCACTGTTAAATACGTATTTGAACAGCCGCCAACGTAGTATAAGAATTGTCAGGTCGGATTAAAGAATCGGACCTGGATATAAGGCATCATTTAGACTTTTGCCATTAGTGGTAGGACAAGATGCATTAAATACGACTCTGACTTTTGTCGTTGTACTTCCCTCCTTTATAACAGCATGGTGAGGTAGGAAGTAACAGTCATTTGAGTCTGGCGAAATATTGCCTATTTGTTTCATGTGCCCTAAAGTTTCATATTCGGATACAACTCTATTGTATTCCGTTTGAAGGACTGGGTTTTTCGCAAGTCGTGTCTCGTTGCGATAGAATTGAGAGCACGCACTTCTTAATGAGGGGCCTAAGTTAAACTCTTTCCTAAAGGGTAAGGAGACTACGTATTTGCCATCGTTGTTCCGAACTGTTGTGGATTTGTATAGCTCCTCGCAGTAAGTGTCATCGTTATTGATGCTCCTTTTCTTTGGAATTTCCTCTATCTCCCAAAAAGCCGCCAATTGTTTATCTAAAGTGACCTCATTGAAATACGAAACTAGGGTCTTATTTGTATCAACCGCATCTGTCCGGCCTGTCAAAATCCAGCCGAACACCGTTTCCTGTGCTATTAATGTGTTCAGCACGTCCTTCCTGATACCGCCTAGCATAATTTGGGGGTATATGTCTCCGCCCAGAATTAAGTCGACTGGCTCATTGACAAAGAATCTTTTGTCAGCCAGTACTAAGTCAGGGAATGCTTGCCTAGTCATTGCGTTTATTTGGCAAGTTGGAAGATTCCCTGTTAATTGTGGTAAAACCAGCATGATCGTATTGATCTCGATTAATGGGTCTGTTGGTGACCGCAATTGTATGTTGCACGCTTCTTTTACTTGTGCAGACATTGTATTACTGATGCCCGAAACTTGGGCATGCAGGTGTTTGGATGGCAGATTAATTCTGCGCTTTAGTTTTTCGGTAATGAATGAACATTCAGATCCCAAGTCTATTAGGGGTCTCGCCGAATAGTCAACACCATTAAAACGAATATTGACCTGAGCTGTCCCTAGTAATACCCCTTTATTTGTGTTTGCGAAACATGAGTTCACATTATTAATCGGAGCGTTTTCTCTTTCAGCATTGCGTCGTATTTGAGCTTCCCGTGAGGTAGATGCTCCGATAGTGTCAGGAGTATTTGTTGGTTTTGGCTGATTCGAAATATGAAGCAGCGTATGATGTCTTAAATGACATGTGGCACAGTTCATTTGACTGGTGCACTTTGTCACCGAATGGCCAGCAGAAAGGCAGTTTATACACCCACGGCTGCTCTTAATTTGTTCAAACCGTTTATTGGGTGTTAAACGTACGAACTTTTCACACTTTGAAATTCGATGTGCAGAACTTTTGCACATCTTACACGTAGGTTTGGCTACTGTTGCACTTGCCTGGTAGGACCCTAATCGTTTCGACGATGTATCTGCCGAGGAACGAGAAGCATGTGGCTTAGAGGGTTTTGAAACCGTATCCCCTCTTATATCTACGACAGTTTCCAACGTTTGGAATCTGCTGGATAAGAATTTATCCATATCTGCCCATTTTGAAATTTCTGTTTTATTTTCTATGGTTTGTTCCCATAGAGCCAGTGTGGTTTCTGGCAGTTTTGTGGAGCACAAATACGTTAGAATTGCATCCCAGTTTGATATGTCAATCTTGTGACATTGAAGCGCTGAGATACAATTGTTTATTTCACGTTGCAGTTTTTTAATGGAGCTACCGCATTCGCTCTCAACTGCTTTTAAACTAAAAAGAATTTTTAATTGGGCATTGACCAAGATACGTTTGTTTTCGTATCGGTCACATAAATTTTTCCACGCTGTATCGAAACCGTCTGTTGTTAAGGAACACCGTTCCACTATCTCTTTGGCCTCCCCTTGAGTTTTTGCCTTAAATAGTATAGTTTTTGCACTGCATGGAGTTTACTATTATTAATATATATGGCAGTGAACATGTCCCTAAAAGACGGCCATGAAATATAGTCACCTTTGAAAATATCCGTATCACATGCTGGCAGGCGCACATGATATTCCATGTTATCTGAGACATCTACTTTCTTATCTTTCCTTTCAAAATTCTCCAAAAGCTCAGCTATTGCCGCCTGACACTTTAGGAAGCTGAAATAGCACATTTTATGCTTCTTCTTGATAGCCGATAAGTCCTTTGAATCAAGCTCTGATGAACCTAAGAGCTTTTCGTATGTCACCTTCGTAGCTTCCCACAGAGTTTTTAACTCATCCCTTTGGTATATTAGGGAGTGTTTACTGTGTTGTGAAGGTGACATGTCGTTGAAGTCATTTTCATACTCCGTCACTGCATCTGCTTGGCGTGTATAGGTATCCATTATATGAAAATTTATTGAAATATTAATTGATTAATTGCCTTTGCAGAGAGTATTGAGTGAAAATGAACTGAAAAGAAGGACTGTGTTTGAGAGAGATCTCTCGAGGAAGTGGCCTCGAAGCTTGCGAGAAAGCTAGGAATTAATTTAAAGAATGTGCAATTTTCGTGGTGGCAACGGCGCGCACCCACGTAATTATTCAAAGAATGCTCTAATGCAGATGTGCCAATGACTCGTGTAAGCCAATAAGTAATGGCTAGTGAAGAAAGTGGTGTTAGTGAAAAAATAAAGAAATGTATGAACGTTCGTTATGGACTTTTTGGTAATTTAACCAAGGACTGTGAACTTTTGTATCACAAAAATTAGATCAGTAAAAACTGATTTGTGTATTGCCGCAAATGAGAATAATAATTCTTCAATATTTCAAATAATTGTGCAAGGAATGAGGCTATTGGCCACCCAAACAACAACAACAATATGTGTGTAGTTTCAAAAATAAGTGCACTTTGCACTGAAACAACAAAATAAATTGCAGTAATGCCCGTGTAAATAAGTGCAAGTGATTTTTATGTGGAAGAAAATTGTATTTAATTAAATGTGCGCCTAAATAAATTTTCAGGTTTCTGAATAAGTAACCTTAACAAATCGAATGTTTGGGCAGTGGATTAAATGAATTTTTTCAGATAAATCCTGCAGAGGTGAAAATAGAAAAGTGACGCAAATCTTTGAGGTTATGTTAACCTTTTTGAGCAGCGTTGTGCTACCTCGAGCTGTGTCCGGAAAATCTTACCGCTGGTGGGGGATTGTTCCGGATAGTCACAAGGCGTGTTGCACAAACTTTAAATAACTGTGTTAAGCGCCTTTTTCTATTTTTGCACAAAGTTAAACTTCTCACTTCGCGGAAAAAAAAAAATTACTTGCACTGTTTGATATAATCACTCTGTAATTTGTTATTTTTATTTGTGAAATTTTATTAAATGTGAAATTAAAGAAAACCCTACCTAGCACGGAATATTTTTAAACCACGTACCTTTCAATAAATTGCTGATCCGTATTAATAGATTGACTTTTTGTGGATTGTTGGTGTTGTTGATGTTGTTTGGAGGTTGGATGTCGCTCAAATCTGTTTGTGTGTGCCAATTGCTGAAGATTATTATCACGATTGTAAATGTGTGTTTGGTGGATCTGCTTCCTATTAATTGCCTAGGGAGTGGAGTGGACTGTAGCTATAGTTAATTGGCTCTTCTTACCGGCGTGGTAAGGACCATGAACAAATGCGTGGTGGCAACGGCGCGCACCCACGTATTTGTTAAAGATTAGGTTAAGGCGAAAAAAAGGAAGAAAATAAAAACACCAAAAGGATTTCGTATTAATAAAGAGAATTCACAGAGTGCTTTTATTTATATAAATACAACAAGTGTTAAGAAAAGGTTTAACAAATGTTGTGGAAAATGATATATATGTGAATATAATTTTGAAAAGTTGAACTTACGTGAACGGGCGATTACGTGTTCCTTTGCTGGCTGCTGGATTAAAAGAGGACGAGACTCTTTTCCACATGAGCCGATGAACCCACGATACAGCCACTTCGTTGGGTTTCCCGGCAACAAAGTTGCTGTACCACGGGCTCACAGCGGTAAACGTCTAAGACACATACGTACTACCACTCACACATGCCTGTGTGTATATCACAAGAATATGCGGGTGGTAGTAACGAAGAAAATAAAACAAAGAAAGTTATGTTACGAGGAGGGGGGGGGGGGGGGGGGGGGGGGGGGGGGGGGGGGTGAGATATATTTAGGCCTGTGGCCTAAATAAAGCGAAATAAAATTTTTTAAAGCTAAGAATAAATATAAATAAATGTAAGGCGCGATAACCTGTGAAGAGATTTTAGGCCGAGCTTCTCTTATAATTTGCGGCGTGCTCCTTTTTAATTTTTCTTACAAATTGGCGGGACGCGACCTACTTGTTTTATGCCGACTCCGAACGGCATCTGCAAGGCATATGCGTTTTCACTGAGAGCCTTTCATGGCAGAAATACAGGCGGAGTGCTTGCCAAAACTGCCGAGGGGGACCCTGCTTAGAAAAATTTTCTTCTAATTGAAAAACATTATTTGTAAAATTTTGATGTTGCTTTGTCCGGGGCGTGAACCCAGGATATTCGGTGTGATAGGCGGAGCACGCTACCATCACACCATGGTGGCCGCCAATAAGAATAAAAGCTAAAAGTTAAAGCCAACTTGCCCATATACATAAATAAGTCTCAAAATATTTCAATATCACAGCGCTATTCATCATCTGATGCATGAGAATTAATGAGATCATTTCTTATAACAAAGTCGTGGCAGCATACAAATCGTGGCATTACAAAATCACAAACTCAGCCAGGTTACCTAGTTCAAGTCGATTCGCCTGAATGCACTAAATGTAAAATTTTGTTTTCAATTAATTTTTTCGCTGGCCATCTTATTGGCTCCATCAATGGCAAGCTTTATAAAATTACCAAGAGGCAGGGTACAACCAGGCAGGTTCTTCCTGGACAAGAACGCTTAGGTATGCCCCTTTCCACATGTAAGGTAATGCTAAAAGAGCACATCTACCGTCAAGCCGACGAAAAATGGATACAAACACCGGGGTGTCGAACATCGAAAGAAACCTGGCCTAAATGGAATCCTAAAAGATCCCGTCACTTGTACAACTTAAGAAGGGATAGAATTTCCACACTTGTGGGGGGCACTTTCGGGTCATTTCCTCATAGGTAGGCATGCGGAAAGGTTAGGAACGCCTTATCGTCGTTGCTGTAGGAGCTGTAAAGAGGATGAGGAGGAAGAAAGGGTGGTTCACCTCATTTGCAACTGCCCAGCACTAAGCGGAGCACGGCAGCGCTTTCTGGGAGCTCCATTTCTTGATGATCTGAGCCAAGTTGTGGAGCATGACGTCAAGGACTTGGTAGCTTTCATCAGGTCCTAAAAATGGTTCGAAGAGGAAAGGTAACGGTGTTTTTCGTGGTATCACAACGGGCCTAATACTACTGGCCTAAGTGTGATCTCGGGCAGCCACCCTATCCTAACCTAACCTATCCTAATAGAAAAGGCTGAGAGTTCCGCATGGTCCTCTCCAGGAGTACTTATAGTAAAACCTGGAAAGGTGAGATTTTGTTTAGATTCGAGAAAACTTAATGAAGTAACTGTGAAGGACGCGTATCCTATTCCGAATATAGATGGACTGATAGCCCGACTACCGCCTGTATATTGTACATCGAAAATTGGCCTCAAGTATGCCTTCTGGCAAATAAGTTTGTCAAAGGAGTCTCGTCACAAGACCACATTCACAATAGCCCATCGACATTGTACCAGTTTACACGCATTCTATTTGGTCTTTGTAATTCACCACAAACAATGTGTCGATTGATGGACATGGTTATCCCTTACAATCACAAGAATCGTGTTTTCGGTTACCTAGACGATTTGTTAGTTGTCTCACAAACGTTTGAAGAACACATATCGCATCTGTTGGAAGTTGCAGCACATCTACGAAATGCTGGTATAACTATCAACATTAAGAAGAGTAGCTTTGGTCTGAATAAAGTGAAATATTTAGGATTTATAGTTGGGAATGGGACACTAGCGGTAGACGAAGATAAAGTAAAGGCTATTTCTGACTATCCAAGTCCGAAAACCATTCGTCAAGTATGCCAATTTTTGGGAACGGCATGGTGGTATAGGCGCTTTATTGCCGACTATGCTAGCCTCACGTTTCCACTAACCGAGCTGCTCTCTAAGAAAAAGAAGTTTACTTGGAATACAGCAGCTGAAGATGCCTTTCAGCAGCTCAAAAATAAACTCACAACGGCACCTTTACTGATTCACCCTGATTATTCCAAACAGTTCATTGTCAAATGTGATGCATGCCAGTACGGTGTTGGTGGTCTGTTAGCTCAAGCTGATGAAAATGGCGATGAAAGGCCTATTGCATTTATGTCTCAAAAACTGAACCAAGCGCAGAGAAATTATACCGTCACTGAACTGGAATATTTCGCAGTGGTTATGGCAATAAAGAAATTCAGGCCATATATCGAAGGGCACGACTTTAAAGTCGTAACTGACCACGCGATTCTGAAATGGCTAATGCGCCAAAAATACTTAAACAGAAGGCTAGCGCAGTGAGCCCTAAAACTACAAGGTTATAACTTCTCCATCGAACAAAGAAAAGGAAGCGATAATAAAGTCGCTGACGCGTTGTCTCGCGCTTTTGGCGAAACCGGAAATGTGGAGGAGATAGAGTTAGAGATTTTGCCAGAAATAGATTTAGAATCGCCGCACTTCGAATCCGATGAATACCGAGAATTACGGGCAAATTTTTCCAACAGTGATATGCCAGACTACAAAATGATAGACAAATTGATTTACTATAGGAATAATTTTTAGACCAACATGCCCCTGTAAGAAGACGTGTGGAAACTGTTTGTGCCGACTGAATTAAGGCAAAGCGTTATTTACTCGGCTCATAATTCGCCTAGTCCAGCACACGGTGGTATAGCCAAAACGATTGAGCTGGTAAAAAGACATTTATATTGGCCCGGTATGGTAAACAACATAAAAAATTATGTGCTATCCTGTGACCTTTGCAAAACTTCGAAGACGTCGTCGTATTCGCTTCGCCCTCCGAAGGGACAGCATGCCGAGTCAGCGCGACCTTTCCAACGATTATACATCGACCTCATTGGACCTTTTCCGAGATCAAAAAGGTATTTTTATTGTCCTCGACCATTTTTCGAAATTCACTTTTTTGCAACCACTAAGAAAGTTCACAACCAACTTAATAATAGATTTTCTTAAAACTACAATTTGGATTGTCTTGGTGTACCTCAGACAATAGTATCCGATAATGGAAGCTAATTTGTCAGCAAGGAGTTCCATAATTTCATTGACAAACATGGAATTAACCATGTTCGTACAGCGGTATATTCACCTCAAGCCAACGCCTCGGAACGCATAAATCGCTCAATTAACGAGCCTTTGAGATCCTTTGTACGCAAGGATCATCGGAATTGGGATGCTTACGTAAGCAGTATTAATTGTTCTTTACGAAATGGCTTACAGAGCACAATAGGTCAGTCGCCGTACTTCATTTGTTTCGGACAAAACATGGTAACACACGGAAAAGACTACGGTATCTTGAAGAATCTAGGATTGATGTCTGAGGGTAGTGCTCGACTTAGTAGGGAGGATCAATTCGCCATCATTCGCGAATCAGTTAATTCCAAAATGAAACTGGCGTATGAGAAAAACACACGCACATATAACCTACGCGCGCGTATGCGGGAGTTTACCCCAGGACAAATCGTGATACGTAGAAATTTTGTGCAAAGTAATTTGGGAAAACATTTCAACGCTAACCTTGCCCCACAAGGTGTTAAGGTCAAAGTGATAAAAAAGGCTGGAAGCACTTATTACCTGTTAGAAACATATGGAACAATCATAAAGGAACGTACCACACTAAGGACATCTGGTCATGAAAAGTAGCAACAACAGCAACAAATAACTGATTTTCTTTCATAATTATTACGAATAATTAAGCGATTGCAAAGAGATCAACAACTTTAAAATTATGAGAGTTGTAGCCGCTAGGTACCGACTAGCATCGGTTAGCTTCTGTCTGGTTGGGGGGAATTTATGACGAGCATCCCAGAGATATTAGCAAAGAGCATACATAACAAGAGGCGTCAGTTCGTATGTTTGATATCAAACACTCGCCACAAAAGATTGGGGTTACTGACAGTTGCTTCCCAATTTTCGTTTTAATTTTCGCCGCATGTCAAAATACTAGAGCAGTGTTGCCAGAACTTCTTTGCAGAAAAAAGGCTATATAGACAAAAAATAAAGGATAAAAGAAGCGAAGTCAAATTTTTTAAAGCTAAGAATAAATATAAATAAATGTAGCGCGCGATAACCTCCGACGAGATTTTAGGCCGAGCTTCTCTTCCAATTTGCGTCGGGCTCCTTTTTAATTTTTCCTACAAATTGGCGAAACTTGACCTACTATTGTTATGCCGACTCCGAACGGCATCTGCAGGGCATATGAGTTTTCACTGAGAGCTTTTCATGGCAGAAATACACGCGGAGTGCTTGCCAAACACTGCCGAGGGACGACCCTGCTTAGAAAAATTTTCTTCTAATTGAAAAACATTATTTCTAAAATTTTGATGTTGCTTTGTCCGGAGCGTGAACCCAGGATCTTCGGTGTGATAGGCGGAGAATGCTACCATCACACCACGGTGGCCGCCACTAAGAATAAAAGCTAAAAGTTAAAGGGTGCTTGCCCATATACATAAATAAGACCCAAAATATTTCAATATCACAGTGCTATTCATCGTCTGATGTATGAGAATTAAATTTCTCATCACAAAGTCGTGGCAGCATACAAATTATGGCATAACAAAATCGTGGCAATATTTCTTACAGAATAAGAAAAGGGGGACAAACTCAGCCATTTTGCAGAGTGATAGGTTACCTAGTTCAAGTCGATTCGCCTGAATGCACTAAATGTAAAATTTTGTTTTCAATTAATTTTTTCGCTGGCCATCTTATTGGCTCCATCAATGCAAGCTTTATAAAATTACCAAGAAGCAAACGTGATTTTCAAATAAATTTTTAATTCAGTGTTGTATCACTTTTATTAGGCTCAACTTGTGACTAAAATCTATAACGAAATTTGTTTGTTAATCGATCGAAACATCTAACCACCAAAACTAGACCTCTCGTTCTGATAATTCCGTTGTTTCATCAGCTACATATGTACATATTGTCACGGATATTAACATCACTAAGTTATACCATCACTAAGGCGATGACAAGGCCACGATAAGCAGTATTTACGTCAATAATCAAATCATGTATACACATATATAAGGCAGCCGAAAGATGTCACACACAGATGCATTTACTTATACGCCTATGTATGCGCGAGAGACTGTAAACTACAAACATTCACATCAATAATTCAATCATTATGTATCTACATAAACGAATAAATAATTGCGTCTACACATATGTACGTATACGAGCAGCGGAGCGGCAATGCACAAACACATGCATATATCTTATCTGAGTTGTCACAAGAGAGAGCAATAATTTGTGCACGTAGTTGTGGCTGGCGATTTTGTAGCCGAAACTAGTAACTTCTGGAAATCGAAGAGCCTAGAAGTATGCAGCGTAAACTATAAAAGCGGGGCAGGCGAGTAAGAAGTAATTCAGTTTGATTGGAGATTTCAATTAAGCGCTATCTAGCGAGCTATAGCAGAATTATTTTGAATAGTAGAGTTTCATTTGAGCTATCAATCAGTTTGGTTATTAAGCCAGAGAGTAGCAAAGTATAAGTGTTATTGTGAAGTACTTTAATAAAAGCCATTTTTCCATTGTTCAATATTGGAGTTATTTATTCAACAGTTTAGTGATTCGAACTTAGCAGATGATTGCAACTAAGAGGATTTGCGGCAGATTCGTTACAATTGCTGTCAGAAGAGGAATTGTTGAATAAATTCCAGAGCACAACAAGGACATGGCAAAGTTCAGTGAATTGAAGATCCAGCAACTAAAGAAGGAGTTGGAGAGCCGTGGATTGAATACATGCGGCGTTAAACTTGAACTTCAGGCTCGGCTACGAGAGGCAGTGGAAGCAGAAGGAATTGATGTGGACGAGTATGTCTTTTATCCTGATGGGGACGAGACAACAACAAAAATTGAAGAGAAAAACGAAACATCGCAGACAATTACCAGCACAGACTTGAACATGATATTGGCTGCAATAACTGCTCAAACATCGACAGTAACATCCAAGATGGAAGCGCAAGAGGCACGTATAACAGAAATGTCATCACAAATATCCACCAACATGTCATCACAACTAGAAGAACAGAAAACGTATATGTCATCTCAACTAGAACAACAGAAAACGTATTTGTCATCACAGATGGAATCCTAAGAGACACGAATAACATCGAAGATTGAAGCACAAGAAACACGTATGTCAGAAATGTCGACACAGATTACATCGAAGATGGAAGCACAAGAGGCACGGATATCCGAAATGTCGGCTCAAATTTCAGCACAGATATCATCGCAGATCTCTGCTCAACTGGAAGAGCAAGAAGGACGTATTTCCTCGAAGTTGGAGGCGCAAGATACAAAAATTTTACAGTTTGAAGAAAAAATCGAGGCCGAGGTGGATGCTTTGAGAGGACGTATCGAGTAGTTGCAACTAAATCGCCCAGCAGTTTCAACTAGTAATCCAAAGGTAAAGACACCATCCTTTGACGGTTCTGTTCCTTTTCAGGTCTTTAAGCTACAGTTTGAGAAGACCGCAGCAGTGAACCAAAGGAATTCTGAAGATAAAGTTGCAGCTCTGTTCGTGGCACTGAAAGGGCCTGCCGCGGAAATCTTCCAGACTATTCCAGAGTACGAACGGAACAGTTATGACGCATTGATGGCTGATGTAGAACGGCGATACGGAAGCGAACACAGGAAATAGATATTTCAAATAGAATTGCAAAACCGCTACCAAAAAGCTAACGAGACTTTGCAGGAGTTTGCTTCGGACATTGAAAGATTGGCTCATCTTGCAAATGCGGATGCACCCGTGGAATACACGGAAAGAGTGAAGATTCAGAGCTTTATAAATGGCATACGGGACGTCGAAACGAAGCGAGCCACATACGCGAACCCAAAGCAAACATTTTCTGAAACGGTATCCCATGCATTGACTCAGGAAACGGCGTCATTATTGAGTAAACCAGCATACAAAGCTCATCGTGTGGAAGTAGTAAGGCCGGAGTGGGTAGATACAATTTTGGAAGCTCTGAAGGGATCACAACACAAAAATGCCGGAGTTATGAAATGTTTCAAGTGCGGTAACCCAGGTCACATTGCACGTCATTGCAGTAGCAATTCCAATAGTTCCAACAATGTGTGTGGCCGTAAACGCAGAGCTGAAGGAGACGAGCAAATCTCCAAATCCACTCAATCGTTAAACTAAAGCGAGTCAGCCGCAAGGGGCGACAGCTGGCTCCCTCAATTGAATGCCCCATAATCTCTATCTCGCAAATTGGAAGAAGGTCAAGCAATCTTACTGTCGGAGGACATGTGGATGGAAAGGAACGTTTACTGACTGTAGATACGGGTGCATCCCATTCCATCATTCGATCAGATTTAGTCAAAAAGAAGATAAGACCGTTGCTTGGAGCAAGGTTACGTACAGCCACTGGAGAGGACACCCAGGTAATTGGAGAAGTAGAATGTGAAGTAGCAATTGGGAACGTCACGGTACTTCACAATTTTATAGTGGCAGGTATTGTTGATGAAATCATAATTGGAGTGGACTTCTTAATCAACCAAGGCATCAAGATCGATATGCAAAGCAAGACGATGAGATATAAGAATATGGATGTGCCACTTAATTTCGGCTACGATAGAGGCTACAGCAGTAAACGAGTGCTGGTGGAAGAGAGTCAGCAAATACCACCAAAATCAGAAGCAGTCATCTGGGCAAAGGTAGATGGAGATTGTGGGACAAACACATTGTGGGTTGTCGAAGCAGCAAATAAATCAGCACTGAACATACTTGTAGGAAAAACCCTGGCTATGACAAAACAAGATGGACGTATTCCGGTAAGAGTACTCAATGAGTTCAAGTCACCATTCAATTTTACCAAAGGAGCTATTTTGGGAAGATGCCAAGAGGCCGAAGTAGTTATTAACTGTGAACAGCTCCAGTAACACGTTTCATCTAGTAATACTGATCTTTCAAATGACATCACGGCATGGACGGAGGGGATAGAGGAAGATTATCAGAGTAAGGCCAAGCAACTGCTCCTAAAGTACGCAAACATATTTGACCAGGATGGTTCCAAACCAGGCCGCACCAATGTTGTGAAACATCAAATTGACACTGGAGACGCGAGGCCCATCCGTCAAGCTCCACGTAGTGTTCCACTAGCGAAGCGGGAAGTTGTGAGTCAAATCATACAAGAAATGAGTGACAGCGGCGTCATCGAACCATCAGCTAGTCCATGAGCTCACCTGTGGTACTTGTGAAGAAGAAGGGTGGAAAAATGAGGTTTTGCGTGAACTATCGCAAGTTGAACGACGTCACGAAAAAGGATAGCTACCCGTTGCCAAGAATTGACGGCACTCTGGACTCGCTATCTGGTACGAAATGGTTTTCCACACTGCACTTGAAAAGCGGCTACTGGCAAGTTGAGGTGAAGGAGGAAGATAAAGAGAAAACAGCCTTCAGTGTCGGTGATGGTCTTTGGCAATTTACAGTGATGCTTTTGGACTTTGTAATGCACCAGCTACTTTTGAGAGACTCATGGACCAGGTACTGAAAGGACTGCATTGGAAAACATGCTTGGTGTACCTGGACGACATCATCGTATTGGGCAAGAGTTTTGATGAACATCTTAAAAACTTGGAGGAAGTTTTCCAGAGAATAGCTGGCGCTGGTCTGAAGTTAAGTCCCAAAAAGTGTACGCTGTTTAAAAAGGAAGTAAATTATTTGGGCCACAAGGTAACGACAGAAAGTGTCTGTACAGCGAATGAAAAGATAGAGGCAGTAAAGGATTTGCCAAGACCACAGAATCTGCATGAATTGAGAAGTTTCCTTGGGTTGTGCACATATTACCGCCGATTTGTACCAAATTTTGCCAGCGTAGCCCATAGTCTCCACGAGCTAACAAGGAAAAATAAATCTTTTGAATGGAAGAAGGATCAAGAAGTAGCTTTCCAAACATTGAAGTAGCGGTTGTGCACTGCCCCAATGTTGGCATACCCGATTCCAGGAGCAACGTTTATTCTAGATACAGATGCGAGCGGATATGCTATAGGAGGCGTTTTATTACAACTGGTCGATGGACAAGAGAAGGTAGTTGCATATTACAGCCGTTCAATTGGAAAACCAGAGAGGAACTATTGCGTTACACGGAGAGAGCTGTTGGCATTGGTAGAGTGCATTAAACATTTTCACAAATACCTCTACGGCCAGCGATTCCGTGCAAGGACAGATCACGCAGCGTTGAAATGGCTTCTGCAGTTCCGTAATCCGGAAGGACAATTGGCACGGTGGATCGAGCGACTACAAAGCTATGACTTTTCCATTGAGCATCGAAAAGGTAGTACCCATGGAAATGCTGATGCAATGTCACGAAGACCATGTAGTCTGGAATGCAAGCACTGCTCAAAGGCGCAGGCTAAAGAAGACATTATAGATGTCCGGCTAATGACTATAACGTGTACGGATGAATGAGACAAGGAACAACTAAGAAAGTATCAGCTAGAATATACAGATCTGTCACATGTTATGCAAGGGCTCGAACTAAACGAAAGACCGAACAGAGAGGAGATGTCAGCAGAAAGTCCCATTGTGAAGTCATATTGGGCACAGTGGAACAGTTTAGAATTGATATCCGGTTGCTTGCATCGAGTATGGGAGAGTGAGGATGGTCAATGCAAGAAGAAACTGATAGTTGTTCCCAGGAAGAGGATTCCTGACGTGCTCAGCGGGCTGCACAATGGTCCAAGTGGAGGTCATCTTGGAATCACGAAGACACTCGAAAAAATTAAGCAGAGATTCTATTGGGTTGGTTGCCGTCAGTCGGTCACCGAGTGGATTGCCAACTGCGAGGTATGCAACAGAGCGAAAGGGCCCAAAACCCGAATTCATGGCCAGATGAAGCAGTATATTTCAGGTGCACCATTTGAAAGGATCGCCATGGATGTCGCAGGTCCATTTCCTACTAGCAACCGCGGAAACAAATACGTACTGGTGGTTATGGATTATTTCAGGAAATGGCCAGAGGTATACCAATCCCAAACCAAGAAGCAGAAACAGTAGCAGAAGGGGTTAAAAACGAATGGGTTGCAAGGTATGGTGTACCAATGGAGTTACATTCTGACCAAGGCAGGAATTTTGAATCAGCTGTGTTCCAAGAAATGTGCAAGAAGTTGGGCATTCGAAAAACACGGACAACTGCATTGCATCATCAGTCCGATGGTATGGTGGAACGCTTCAATAGAACATTGGAGGAGCATTTAAGGAAAGTAGTAGACAAGTACCATAAGGACTGGGATACACACATATCATTATTCTTGATGACCTACCGAGCGGCAGTACATGACACAACGGGCCAAACTCCCGCAAAGGTAATTTTTGGAAATGACCTTCGACTGCCAGCTGATTTGAAGTATGGGATAGATGCCGATGCGGAGAGGAATGTCAAGAAATCCACTGGTGTTTTGGAAGAAGAGCTGAGAGAGATACACGATCTGGTAAGGCAACGAGCAAAGATTATGAGTGACAAGATGAAAGCGAGGTATGATAAAGCAATTAATTCGGAAGGGTTTCAGGAAGGAGATTTGGTGCTGCTATACAACCCACAACGAAAAAAAGGTTTGTCCCCGAAATTGCAGTGTAACTGGGAAGGCCCATACAAAGTTGTAAAATGGATCAACGATGTAGTGTACCGCATACAAACCACTACCAAACCACGAACCAAAACGAAAGTGGTTCATTTGGAGAGATTAGCAGCGTTTAGATCGAGAGATTTGTCTGACCGGGACGATCAGACTTAGGTGGAGGGCAGTGTCACGGATATTAACATCGCTAAGTTATACGATCGCTAAGGCGATGCCAAGGCCACGATAAGCAGTATTTACGTCAATAATCAAATCATGTATACACATATGTAAGGCAGCCGAAAGATGTCACACACAGATGCATTTACTTATACGCCTATGTTTGCGCGAGAGACTGTAAACTACAAACATTCACATCAATAATTCAATCATTATGTATCTACATAAACGAATAAATAATTGCGTCTACACATATGTACGTATACGAGCAGCGGAGCGGCGATGCACAAACACATGCATATATCTTATCTGAGTTGTCACAAGAGAGAGCAATAATTTGTGCACGTAGTTGTGGCTGGCGATTTTGTAGCCGAAACTAACTAGTAACTTCTGGAAATCGAAGAGCCTAGAAGTATGCAGCGTAAACTATAAAAGCGGGGCAGGCGAGTAAGAAGTAATTCAGTTTGATTTGAGATTTCAATTAAGAGCTATCTAGCGAGCTATAGCAGAATTATTTTGAATAGTAGAGTTTCATTTGAGCTATCAATCAGTTTGGTTATTAAGCCAGAGAGTAGCAAAGTATAAGTGTTATTGTGAAGTACTTTAATAAAGGACATTTTTCTATTTTTCAATATTGGAGTTATTTATTCAACAGTTTAGTGATTCGAACTTAGCAGAGGATTGCAAATAAGAGGATTTGCGGCATATTCGTTACAATATATACAACATTTGTTTTTTGGAAAATCCGACATTACTCCTTTATGTGCCGGAATAGCCTTTGTTCTGCTACAATTAAATGATTGAACGATTTTTGAATCTGTGCAGTAGTGAAAAAGACAAAAATATCAAAATTGTGGCTACTTGCTTAAAAAGCACCAAAATTGACAAAAAGGTACCAGCGCACCAAACAGAGTCCGAAGTGGCAACTGTAGTTTTCGCCGTGTTTTTGCGGACAGCCTTAAAAAGAAATGTCAGTAACCCCAATCTTAATCAGCGAGAAGTTTGGGTTAAAAGCAAACATGTTAAGTGATGTATCTTGTTGATTTATGCTCTTTGATATTAGCCCAAAGAGCATACATAACAAGAGACGTCAGTTCGTATGTTTGATATCAAACACTCGCTACAAAAGATTGGGGTTACTGGCAGTTGCTTCCCACTTTTCGTTTTAATTTTCGCCGCATGTCAAAACACTAGAGCAGTGTTGCCAGAACTTCTTTGAAGAAAAAGGCTATATAGACAAAAATTAAAGGCTAAAAGGAGCGAAATAAAATTTTTTAAAGCTAAGAATAAATATAAATAAATGTAAGGTGCGACAAACTGGGAAGAGATTTTAGGCCGAGCTTCTCTTCCAATTTGCGGCGTGCTCCTTTTTAATTTTTCTTACAAATTGGCGGGACGCGACCTACTTGTTTTATGCCGACTCCGAACGGCATCTGCAAGGCATATAAGTTTTCACTGAGAGCTTTTCATGGCAGAAATACACGCGGAGTGCTTGGCAAACACTGCCGAGGGGGACCCTGCTTAGAAAAATTTTCTTCTAATTGAAAAACATTATTTGTAAAATTTTGATGTTGCTTTGTCCGGGGCGTGAACCCAGGATATTCGGTGTGATAGGCGGAGCAAGCTACCATCACACCACGGTGGCCGCCACTAAGAATAAAAGCTAAAAGTTAAAGCCAACTTGCCCATATACATAAATAAGTCTCAAAATATTTCAATATTCATCATCTGATGTATGAGAATTAATGAGATCATTTCTTATAACAAAGTCGTGACAGCATACAAATCGTGGCATTACAAAATCACGAACTCAGCCAGGTTACCTAGTTCAAGCCGATTCGCCTGAATGCACCAAATGTAAAATTTTGTTTTCAATTAATTTTTTCGCTGGCCATCTTATTGGCTCCATCAATGGCAAGCTTTATAAAATTACCAAGAGGCAAACGTGGTTTTGAAATAAATTTTTAATTCAGTGTTGTATCACTTTTATTAGGCTCAACTTGTGACTAAAATCTATAACGAAATTTCTTTGTTAATCGATCGCTACATATGTACATATATACAAAATTTGTTTTTTTGAAAATCCGACATTACTCCTTTATGTGCCGGAATAGCCTTTATTCTGCTACAATTAAATGATTGAACGATTTTTGAATCTGTGCAGTAGTGAAAAAGACAAAAATATCAAAATCGTGCCTACTTGCTTAAAAAGCACCAAAATTGACAAAAAGGTACCAGCGCACCAAACAGAGTCCCAAGTGGCAACTGTGGTTTTCGCCGTGTTTTTGCAGACAGCCTTAAAAAGAAATGTCAGTAACCCCAATCTTAATCAGCGAGTAGTTTGGGTTCGAAGCAAACATGTTAAGTAATGTCTCTTGTTGATTTATCCTATTTGATTAGCCTCTCGACTTAATATGTGACCATCACAGGGCGATATCAGAGCAGAGCAACATGTTTATTGTGTTGTATCGAACATTGGTCGGGACAGTTCGACACGACCAATGCTCAGTGCAACAACATAAAAATATACTTAGCGTCGATGTGCTCTAACGAACCAACAGAGTTGTATGCTTGTGAGTCAACGAGCGTAGCATAAAAGCCTAGGAAAGGTAATCGCCAACACACACACTGGATAATTTACAATTGTACATATATATGCATATTGCAATCAGAATCGGATCCTTATGAAACGCGCACATGCGCATAATGAAGGTGGCGCTCAACTAGTGGCGCAGAGAACAACTGGATGATTTTAAGGCACAGATCATACATACGTACCATGAAGTAAACCCAACTTGATACAAACTATCGTACAATCAGCATGAATGCTATGCCAAACTAGTCTTCATCTGAGCCTTTTTCTTTGTTCTTTCGTTTTTTTTACAAGAAATTGGTAGATTTTTTTTTTTGCTGTATTCTAGGTATAGTAGATTTCGATCATATTAAAACAGTCCCAAATCGGATCGGATTACCAAGCACAATCTCCGTCCTTATATAAGGTGAAATTGCCTAGCTACGCCAGGGCAAGTTGGCGAAGTACCCGATAGGAAAAAGTACCAAGTACGAACCCTAAGAGGAGGAAATGGGGAAATATAAAATTTTAGCTTTGGTTGTTTGCTATTCATCGACAGTTACTTAGATGATTTATTTATGGTTGACGGAATTTTCAATAATTTTTTTTTGGACCAGTACGAATTTATGTTTTTTTGTTAAGTAAATTTGGGTGGCGTGATCCATGACGTTATTTCTCATCTACCGATATGTGTAAAGAAGTCATTGTCTAAACAGACTGTACAAATGTATATCAAGAAGAAAACAAAACAATATCTAACGGGAAAATCAGGCGATTATTCCATTTGACCTATACCTAAGGAGAGAAGATATGGAAAACTGGAAAACTCCCAGTAGAAACACAGGCTTTGAATGCGTAGGCCATATATTACCAAAATCAGTTGTGATATAGACATCGGTAATACCACCACGGTGGGCGAGAACTACATAGTCGAACCCGAAGACGCGTGTGTGCACAAAATTTTACTATGAATACTCAATACTAATAGAAAAAAAAAACATTAAATCTCTGAATAGCTGGTAATTATAATTGCGTGAATAATCCCAAGGTGAAATCCAAACGGTTTTTGGAGTTTATTTTAATTTACCAAAAGATTGGAGGAGATACAGTGGCTCACAGCTTATTTCGTGCAGCTATAGAAAAAAAATTGTTGAGCTATATCGAAAGGAAACTAGTAACGGTGTCAAAAAAATTCAAATGCACAGTTTTAATAAAAATATGCTTTTATTTGAACAAATACTTAATTTTCATGTGTTTACACGTTTGTCCCAATTATTTAATAAAAATTAAAATTATCTCAAAAACTAAGGTCACGGCGTATTTCGTGCACTGCGCCCTGCCTTCAAAAAACTACTTTTTATTTATTTTAGTACCTCGTATGACCACCTTTTTGTTAAATACCATCATCCAGATGATTTTCCATAGATGCAGTTAGTTTTTAAGCGGCTTTGGGTGGCACCTTATGCCTTTCTTCGACAAGAGAAATTTTTAAATCGCTAATCTTACTAATTTTCCTTTGCCGTGTAGCCGATTCCAAAATTGACCACAAATTTTCAATGGAATTTAAGGCGAGAGTTTGTGGAGGTGGATTCATGAGGTGTGGACAGTTCCATATTACCCATGCCTGCACAATCCCGACACAATCCTGGATATGTGTTAAGGGTATTCAAATTCAAATTTATTAGTTGAACAAAGTGGTTGTGACAGTAAGACGGAGTCTTTTATAGCAAATCGTCCGTTTTATAAATGCAACATAATTACCATAAAACTAAATTCGAGTTTAAAATTTACAATAAAACGATTTTCTTATAATTCAGATTAATGTTAAAACTAAATTTAATGTTAAACTTTAAATACACACTTAAGACTAAAGAGTAGAGCCATTTAAATATGGTAGGAAAGAAAAAACAGAGATAGGAAGTGAAAGAGATGTAGTCATGCAGTTATGTTGAAATCACAATATTCACACTGAGCTGAAGTAATCATGGATCACCTTTTTGTAATTGCTCCTACTCAAAGCACCCTTGAGAAAATCAAGTATAGAGGACCAAAGCCTTACAGCATTTATAAAAAATCTCCTCGATGAGGCCAGATAGTAATGTTTGGGAATTATCAGATTGCGGTGCCTACAAGACTTTGGGAATTTAAGCTTTTCGTAAAGATATTGAGGGGTTTTGAACTCGATGAGCTTGAACATATAAATACAGTTTCGCGCCTCAATGTACTCAAAAATACTGCATCCTAGTATTTCGCGCTTAAATAGAGAGATGTGATCATATTTCCTTAGGCCGTAGACATAACGCGTGATATTGTTGAACGCAACATCAATTTTGTGGTACGAGGCAGAATCAAACTGACTATAAACTAGCTCTGAGTACGTTGTGTGGGACTATAAGCTGAACAGCTAGCTTTTTTCTTGTCTCTAAGGGAGTAAACGAGGCAGACATTCTCAATCTACGTAAAACCGAATAAACATTACTCACGACTTTATTAACGTGGTCAACACAGTTCAATTTAGAATTTATCACAAAACCCAAATTCCTGATTTTGTCAGTAAACGGAAGAACACAATTGCCAACTAACAATTTAGGAATATCTTCAACGTGCACAACACTGTTACTAATGGGCAACACATAGGACTTTTGAGCATTTAGACAGAGACAGTTTTCAAACGCCCATTTCGAAATTGCATAGAAATCACTATTAATTTTAAAACACAAATCCTCGACGAGACCAACACGGCTAGACAAATATAATTGAATGTCATCGGCATAAGCATGGACATTTACGTACTGGCAAACAGAGAACACGTCATTGACAAAAAGACTAAACAGAAGAGGGCCTAGTACAGAACCTTGTGGTACACCCGAGGAAACAGTACATGGTGTTGATGCAGAGCCTTTGCATAACACTATCTGGGTCCTTCTCGCCAAATAACTAGCCATAAGCTTTACAGAACTGCCAGAGAACCGAAAATAGGACTCAAGCGTTCTGCATGAGACTATGGCTGACTGAGTCAAATGCCTTAGAGAAATCAAGGAGACACAGGAGAGTAAGGTCACTATTATCAAATTTTATTCTTATATCGTCAAGTATTTTTATTATTGCAGTAGAGCAACTATGCTTGGATCTAAACCCTGATTGGAATGGGCTTAACAGATGGTGATCTAAGACATATTTTGAAATTTGAGCAGCCATCAAGGACTCACACACTTTTGCAAAAGCAGATAAGATGCTAATAGGCCTATAACTACTAAGCTCTACTGCATTATATATTTTGGCGACGGGAATAATCAACGCCTTTTTCCATTCCTTTGGAAAACATGACGTTGTGAAGCAGTGGTTAATTATATGTGGAGAGTTCCTAAAACATATGGCAGCACTAGTTTCACGAACTTCAAACATATTCCATCATCGCCAATTGCATTGGACTTAATGGCCATAAGTGATTTTAGGACCTCTTCCTCCGACACTGCCCTAAACTCAAAGTTATTCTCCGGTGAAAAGTTTCTAGTTATATGATAAGGTACAGGATTGACCCGGCGGTTGCCTGAGCTAACAAAATAGTCATTAAGGGTATCCGGATCAACCTGACACTCAGATTGCTGCTTACCATGTATATTTAGATTTTTCAAATTTCGTCATAAGTCTTTTGGAGGTAGTGACGGGTTAAGCTTATAATCGCAGTACATCTGTTTCGCTTTTCTGGTAATAACAGTGGCTTTATTCCGGGCGGTTTTATACTGCGACCAGGCAAACTCGGTTTTGCTCTTCTTCCACTTAGATTAAAGCTTGTTACGATTTTTAATTGCATATCTTACTTTGCCGTTATACCAAGGAACAGAGTGAGTTTTAACACTCACTTTTTTTAGAGTTTACCAAGAGTTTTATTCAAAAAGTTCAGCTTCGCATCCACCGTAGCAATACTCTAACACGCGGTCCAGTCTACATTAGACAAATCCCAAAACAACGAGCGTACATTTATAGACTTAAAATCACTATATACAGTAGTAAGAGTATCAAAAGGGCAATTAAAGGTAACATCCAGTGTACAAAAAACTAAGTCATGGTCCGAAATAAAGCTAATTTGGTAACACTTAAGAACATGGTCCTGACTTGACGTGATAAAGAGATCTAACAAGCGCGGAGTAGTATTTTGCGAATATCTTGTTGGTAAATGTGTTTTTACGATGGTGAGACCTGCAGCTGAGACATGATCGAGCAATTTATTGGTATATGAGTCATCAACAAGAATATTAATATTAAAGTCACCACATATAACGTAACGCTCATAATCAATCAAAAACGGGGATAACTCAGCAAAGAACGAGTCTAACAGAAAACACTTATGGGGGTTGTATGACACTAATACTTTATTCGAGTTATCTGAGATTTCAGCAATAATAAACTCATTACCATTGGTTTTTGATTCCACTAGGGTTCTAACTTCAAGGGAAGTCTTGCAATAGATGGCAACGCCTCCTCCCTTTTTAGATGTTCGATCAAAGCGCGTAAGTCTATAGTTAGGGATATTGTAGTAGAAATCGGATATGTCATTAGAAAATCAGGTTTCTGAAACACAAACAACGTCCGCATTCGACTCAACAAAAACATCCCTAACATAATCCAGTTTCTCTCTATTTAAGCTACGATCGTTGAAATGTACAATGTTAAATCCATTAGACCGCTTGCATAAAATGTTAATTACTATCTTGTGATATTCTTTTATGCTGAAGGCATATTTCCTACAGGGGTTTGAGTCCATCAGTCGGAGAAGGAACAAATACAAGCGGTGCTAAATACATAAAAACAACAGCACAGAAACAGAGATCATAACAAATAAAATTATGCATGGCAAGAGTAAAGACTAAGAAGAAACAATAATAGTAAACATTTGGATAATATAGATTGCAGCACAGAATCAAAGAGATAGAAAAAAGTATATTTAAGAGAGTAAGACGGGAAATGAAAAGGTAAAAAACATATCTTAAATAAACCAAAACGTTCATTCGCAAATTATACAATGTATGTTATTATTTACGCACTCATGTTCCAATGACAGCATTCACCTCAGCTATGCTGCTTACCACTTTCGCCTCTTCACCTACTTTATGCCGAACAAAAACTTTGCCACGAATTGAGAACGCCGACGCTAACTTTTTCTGCCGCCTAAGCACAGAGGCATGTGTCATCACCGATCGCAGTTTTTTTGGTAAGCTTTCATGCAAAAACACTGATCCATAACCCGGCAAATCAACATCAGGGAGCGAAAGCGATCTCTTTTTTGACTTGCAGAACACAGCGATAGATTTCAGAAGTTGATTTCGGTCAGGTGCAGAAAACAATTTCACAACGATGGGTGAATTGTGTGTTTTTTGATGTTTATTTCCTACTTCGCAGTCGGAACACATCTCGTAGTGGTGGTGCTTTGTGCTCAGCCACACAACAAATTTTCGAGAAAACCTCAGGTAAACACTCATTAGCAGTTTGTGGAATGCAACAGCACTACTTTCAAGAGCATTGAGCTGGGCCTGAGCTTCGATAAGTTCATTACGCACCATCAGAACATCAGAGCACGCGTTCTCAACTGCAGTCACTCTCCTCTCAATTGCCGTGAAAGACATTTTCAGGTTAGCCGTTTCAGCAGCTAACTCACCGAATTTTTGCATAATGCGCTCTTCAGTCTTCCCCATTACAGCTGTCAACTCTTTAACTATAGAGTCTCTCAGCTCTTCCAATTCCTTTTTAAGCACATTCGATGATGGTGTGAGAGGGGTTTTAGGGGGAGATGACTGTCCTCTTGCTGGATTTTTCCGCAACATTGCTGTTGGTTTCATAAATTATTTTTTATTTTATTCAAGTTTATTCAACAATTGGCTGGAACAGGTAAACTGGTACAAACAAATTAACACCACAAACAGTTCGTAGCACACGCGCACACCTATAACACAAACGATGTGGACAATAGTCGAGGTATTTTTGAGGACATATACAATTATATGAGAGCGCTGAAAAAACACGTCCTACTCAGTCGACATTTGACAACATCCGGTTATGTCTTGGTTATTGCGAAATCGATCACGTACACCTAAATTAGGGACAATTTGCAACAAATGATCTTCTCGTAAGGTTAAATAAAAAATGTTGTCCATTGTACAATCAAAGAAAGTTATCTTGCCAAATCCAGAAGCAGCCAAGTAGGCCCAAACTCATCACACTTCCACCGCCATACCATACAGGTGCCTTAAAATTTTTATTTTTGGGCTATGAAATTGCTTTTTGAGCTCTGTATTTGCTTTACACCTCACTTTAATCATGCCATATAAGCCAAATATTTAAAAATATTGATTCAGGGATGATGCGTGCGGTGTTAAGCAATTTCAGAGCTCAAAAATAAAATTTGAAGGCAACTGTATGGTATGGCGGTGGAAGTGTGATGGGTTTGGGCCTACCTGGCTGCTTCTAGAGTTGGCAAAATAACTTTCTTTGATGGTACAATGGACAAAATTTTTTATTTAACCTTACGAGAAGACAATTTGTTGCAAATTGTCCCTAATTTAGGTGTACGTGATCGATTTGGCAATAACCAAGACAAATGCCGTTAACACATATCCAGGATTGTGCCGGGATTGTGCAGGCATGGGTAATATGGAACTGTCCACACCTCATGAATCCACTTCCACAATCTCTCGCCTTAAATGCCATTGAAAATATGTGGTCAATTTTGGAATCGGCTACACGGCAAGGGCATATTAGTAAGATTAGCGATTTAAAAACTACTCTTGTCGAAGAAAGGCATAAGGTACCACCTGAAGCCGCTCAAAAACGAATTGCATCTATAGAAAATCATCTTGAAGATGTTTTTTAACAAAAAGGTGGTCATTGGAGGTACTAAACTAAATAAAAAGTAGTTTTTTATAAGGCAGGGCGCAGTGCACGAAATAAGCCTTGACCTTAGTTCTTGAGATAACTTTAGTTTTTATTAAATAATTAGCACAAACTAGAGATATACGCCGCCGATAAACGCCACCGCCGCCGCCGATTGTCGTCGTTTTTTGCACTTCGCCGCCGAATCTCAAAAATATCGTCGTGGCGGCGGCGTCCGGCGCGTTACTATATTTTACTCGTTTAAGACTGTCTAGGCCATTTATTGTTCATATCGAAAATTGGACGTATATAGTCGAAAGGGTATCAACGGATACGCATCACTACCAGTTATAAGAATTCAAAACACTAACCGAAAAATTATATAAAAAATTTAAATGCTCACTTTGCATAACTTTTTAAAAAAATTAAGAAGGAACAATGAATTCTAATAAAATTACCCAAGTCGAACATGTTTTCAAGTTGTCCTTAAGTTGTTAAAAAAGCAAGTTACCCGAAGAAAATGCTGATTTTTTCAAAAATTCTATATTCCGATTGGCGTAAATAATAAGCGAAATCAGTTATGCAAAATCCTTTAGTGGGTTGACATTTCCTAAAGTTGGCGGCCCTATCCCAACTAGTCCCTTGAGTGAATCACAGTGATTCTAGCCTATCAACCAAGTTTAAATATCACCTACACGTATCGGCTCCTATTACACATGTGAATACGTAGGCAAATATATTTACCAGGTGAGGCTTTGTCCTTCGCAAGAACACTAAAAGTGGTGAAGCAAAAGTTTTCCCCAGACAGTTGAACAAATGACCGGGTGTGCTACTACTCTTACGTAGTGGACAGTCGAACTAGTTTGAAAACTGAAGCTACGCGGTTTTCATAATTAATTCTTATATCAAAAGGCATGAAAACAACAGTTTGGACTGAGCTTAACCTTAACATCTATCAACTCGGTTGACTTTCATTCTAAAATATCGTTTTGGTTTAGCGAAGACTATTGAAATCAATGTTTCGAACACAAACGTCTGCATTTGATCTACATTTAAAAAAAAAAAGGTATCCAGGGTCCTTGTAAAATTTAAATTATGTAGGATTATACTATTTTCACCCATGAGTTACGCAATAGTATCCACTTGGACTGCTTATGATTTCGAGGGCGGCATCCTTGGCCGAACAGTTATTCCCTAACGTTTCAAAGTGTTCCTCTGGTAGTGCTCGGCAGTACAGCGCGACAAAAAAAAATTCCATTAGAAAGTCTTCGGAGTTATACATAGAGCTTCTAGTGACGTTCACGAAGGTATGAGTTCGAAGTCGCAGTCCTATAGCTTCCGTCCTCGCATGTTGTATGAGGGCCAACAGGCGTGGTAGCGACTGGTGGTGGACAGGATTGCTACTGTTCGCACTTGGGGAATTATAGCTCTTAGAACAGCCGAAAAAACTAGATGCCCCTTTGGCACGATTAACAATAGGCCAGCGTTGGTGCTCATCGTTAAGACTGTGCCATGAGTGAGCCATGAGTATTAAAAGACCATTAATAGCAACCGTAAGTCGCCTATGTGCATGGCCAGCAAGGGGTCAGAAATAATTTAAAGAAATCGTGTCGATAACGAAGTTAGACCAGAACATCTCCTTCGGTGGAACTACACTTTGTACGAGACATACAGACAAAAGTGTGACCATTTTAAGTACCAGTCCCTAAGACCGAGGTTAGGCGCCTCCCAAGGCAGTCGGTTCTATGTACCGGAGCGACTCGGGATTTTTCCCGACCAAGGACTGTCATTTCAGTGTGACCCCATTTAATTTGTTTCGTCCCTCCCACAAATTGTCATCCTCCAAGCAGCTCCTTGCAGCAGGACTGCTACATATTCTCTTACTCCGAGAAGGTATCGAACCCAATCCGGGTCCGTCTCCTGACCCCGGTACTGAGAAATGGTTTTGCTGCATTTGCCAGAAAAGAATCTTTTTAGGACGGTCATACTCTGTTCAGTGTGTCTCGTGCAAGGGATGGTTGCATCGGACAGGTTGTTCTGAGCTTGATCCCAAAACCCGACGTCCACGTAACTTTTATAAATCTTTTGTGGCTCCTTGCTGCTCACGCCCAAGGGCGTCCCGCAGTCTACGCCTAAGCGTATCCCCACTACCTTCCAGCAGCTTCGCTGCTCAGCAATCCACAACAAGTACCCGCTGCTGCTCGCGCCCCACGGCGCCAACAACTCAAACAGCTGATACCACTCATAACTACTACCTTCGTAGTAGAGCTGGTAGCAATGCTGAGCATCAGCCCCTGCCCCCGTCTTCTTCTCCCCCCCTCTTTTCTGGCAGCAATCATGCAGGTCAGGGAAACAGACTCTTAGTCCCTGCCTCCGTTTGCACCGTCTGCCAGCACAGAATATATAGGTTTGCGACATCCGCTCAATGCAGCTCCTACCTTGGGTGGTGCCACTTTCCTAGATGTTCTGGTCTCCGCGACGGCAACCCCTCGACGGGTTTCATCGCGCCATGTTGCCAGGTCGCAAACCCAATACCCCAATGCTTGCCCAAGGGCGCCCAGTCCCAAGGCCACAACAGCAATTGCGTCCTGGCCTTCCACAACCTAGGCGTAGTCACCCGTCACTTACCCCTAGAGTGGCGGCGTCACCCCTCATGCACTTCAGAATTCTGCAGTTCAACTGTAATGGACTAACTGGGAAGATTACGGAGATAGTCGATTCCTTAAAGCGGCACAACATCCGCATTGCTGCGATTCAAGAGACTAAACTCACAGCAAGATCTGCATTGCAGACCTGCTCTGGTTATAATGTCCACAGGAAAGACCGCGAGAGCGGAAATGGAGGCGGCCTCGCGTTTATTATACACCATTCTGTGCAATATTATATATTTGATCCTGGCATCGACCGCAGGGACAATGTCTTAGAACGTCAAGGCCTATCTGTCCGGTCAGGCTATGCAAATCTAGAAATCATCAACATCTACATCCCTCCTGTCACCTGTTGTCCCAGTGGATACCGCCCTAATATCGAGGCCTTACTCACTGGCAACAATCGCATTATCTTAGGCGATTTCAATGCCCATCACGACCTATGGCATTCAAACTTGCGGGCGGACAGTAGGGGTGAGATGTTGGCGGATCAAATAGACGAAACGACGTTCTGCACAATAAACGGAGACGCCCCCACACGTATGGTAGGAAGCTGTCATAGCTCGCTAGATATCTCAATCGTTAGCGCAGAACTCGTAAACTGCGTCAACTGGCAGCCGATGGTAACATTGGCATCCGACCACCTGCCCATACTTATTTCGTTCGAGCGTACCGCCGACTTCATCGTCACCGAAAAACGCACTTTCATAAACTTCAAAAAAGGAAAGTGGGAAGAATATAAATCTGCAACAGACAGCAGCTTTGCTGCCCTCTCTATCCCGACTGATGCCCGCCAAGGGGAGCGTGCCTTCCGTAAGGTCATTGAATCCGCCTCGGCACATTTCATTCCCGCCGGGAGAATTCCCGAAATCCGGCCCCACTTCCCGGCGGAGGCCGCGAGCTTAGCGAGGGAACGCGACCTTATAAGACAGCTTGATCCAGGCTATCCCCAAATAAGGGATATAAACCAACGCATCAGATTGCTAGTGGACGAACACAAGCGGGCGATATGGGAAGAGCACCTAAGAGGTTGTAACCTCTCTACCGGTGTAGGTAAACTTTGGTCCACCGTAAAGTCCCTATCGAATCCGCCTTTGGCGATAAGGTGCTGTCGGATGCGAAAAAATGCGCGAGCGCTTTCTGCCGACAATATATAATGCATCCTACGGTCGACAAAGATAGACGGAGAGCCAATAGACACGCACATAAACACAAACTCAGCGCGTCACCAATTACCATCACCGCTAGAGAGGTTGAGGACGCCATTGGTCGCGCTAAACCATCCAAAGCAGTGGGCCCAGACGGCATAGCCATGCCTATGCTTAAAAACCTAGGGAAAGAGGGTTTCAAATATTTAGCGCATGTCTTCAACCTGTCTCTTTCCACCTTTGTCATACCCGATAAATGGAAAATGGCCAAGGTGGTCCCGCTACTAAAGCCTGGGAAACCAGCTTACGTAGGTGAGTCATATCGTCCGATATCTCTCCTATCGCCAGTGGCAAAGACGCTTGAAGCCATTTTGCTCCCTTATTTCCAAGCACATTTGCAGCTAGCCCCTCATCAGCATGGCTTCAGAAAACTCCATAGCACTACCTCCGCGCTAAATGTCATTAGCACCCAGATAAATTGCGGTTTGAATCAATATCCCCACCATAGAACAGTACTCGTAGCGTTAGACCTATCAAAAGCTTTTGATACGGTCAACCATGGCTCGTTACTGCAAGACCTGGAAGGGTCTACCCTTCCCCCATGTCTTAAAAGGTGGACCGCAAATTATCTGGGTGGTCGGCAGGCATCGTTGCAATTTAGAAACGGAACATCAAAACCAAGAAGAATTAAACAAGGGGTGCCACAGGGTGGTGTCATATCCCCACTTTTGTTTAACTTCTACATATCAAAGCTACCTTCGCCACCGGAAGGAGTCACAATCGTTTCCTACGCCGATGACTGCACAATAGCCACAGGCCCAGGCCCAGAGATCGATGAGCTATGCAATAAAATAAACGGCTATCTCCCTGATCTCTCCAGTTTTTTCGCCTCGCGAAACCTGTCATTGTCACCGACTAAATCTTCCGCGACCTTATTTACAACATGGACGCCCCAAATGTCGACCATATTGAACATCCACGTCGATGGCACTACGCTACCGACTGTCCTACACCCCAAAATCTTGGGTGTGACGTTTGATCAGGATCTACATTTTGGTGCGCACGCAACCGCAATTGTTCCAAGAATTCAGAGCCGTAATAAAATCCTCAAATCCCTTGCTGGCAGTACCTGGGGAAAAGATAAAGAAACGCTCTTGACCACATACAGGGCAATTAGCCAGCCGATTACGTGCTACGCGTCACCCATATGGTCGCCAAGCCTAAAAACCACCCACTGGAAGAAACTACAGGCCTGCCAAAATACTGCTCTCAGAATCGCCACGGGCTGTCTTCTTATGTCCCCAGAACACCATCTGCATAATGAGGCGAGAATACTCCCCATCAGGGAGAGAAATGAGATGCTGACCAAACAGTTTCTGTTGAATACCCAGAAACCTGGGCATCCCAACAGACATCTGATTGACGAACCAGCACCGCCTAGAGGCCTAAGGAGTCATCTCTGTAAGCATTTTGAGGAAATACGGCACCTGAGAACCCAGCCGTATGAAGCGAAAAACACAAGCAGGTCCTTGCTGAACTCCATAGACAGGCGTCGGACCTTTATGTCGGGAATTGCCCGGTGAATCTAGTACTTGAAGAAAAATATCCAGAACTCGCAGAAGAGGAACGCATACTCCCCAGGGAAACGCGTGTCACTCTTGCTCAACTTCGTTCTGGATACTGTAACAGGTTAAACTCTTACCTATCCAGAATCAACCCCGACATGCAAAATGTATGCCCCGCTTGCAATGTGTCTCCACATGACACCAACCATCTCTTTAAATGTAATGTGGAACCAACGCCTCTAACACCCCTTTCCTTATGGTCCACCCCTGTTGAAACGGCAAGTTTCCTTGGACTCCCGTTAGAGGATATTGATGACAATTTGTGATCGGTCGCGGCTATTAGGTGGGGCGAGCATTGCTACAACAACAACAACAACCGAGGTTAGGTTCGAAGCCTCTCTGGAGTAAGTGAATGAAGGACAGTCCCTCCGCAAAGAGCTGCTCTTGAACGTTCCTGCCAAGATTCCAAGGGCTTTTGATTTCGCCCTTCAGAACTTTTTCATTTTCTTCTACTTAATAATCTACCCATTTTACAAAGTTTTTTCTAAAGTTATATTTTGCATTAATAAACCAATCCAATTACCATGTTTCATCTCTTTTTTCATATTTGGTAAAGGATCATGGAATTTTTTTCATTTTTCACAATTTTCGATATCGGAAAAGTGGGCGTGGTCATAGTCGGATTTCGGCCATTTTTTATACCAAGATAAAGTGAGTTCAGATAAGTACGTGAACTAAGTTTAGTGAAGATATATCGATTTTTGCTGAAGTTATCGTGTTAACGGCCGAGCGGAAGGACAGAAGGTCGACTGTGTATAAAAACTGGGCGTGGCTTCAACCGATTTCGCCCATTTTCACAGAAAACAGTTATCGTCATAGAATCTATGCCCCTACCAAATTTCACAAGTATTGGTAAATTTTTGTTCGACTTAGCATTAAAAGTATTCTAGACGAATTAAATGAAAAAGGGCGGAGCCACGCCCATTTTGAAATTTTCTTTTATTTTTGTATTTTTTTGCACTGGAGTTGAATGTTGACATAATTTTCTTATATACTGTAAAGATATTAAATTTTTTGTTAAAATTTGACTTTAAAAAAACTTTTTTTTAAAAGTGGGCGTGTTCGTCATCCGTTTTGCTAATTTATATTTAGCGGGCATATAGTAATAGGAGTAACGTGCCTGCCAAATTTCATCATGATATCTTCAACGACTGCCAAATTACAGCTTGCAAAACTTTTGAATTGCCTTCTTTTAAAAGTGGGCGGTGACACGCCCATTGTCCAAAATTTTACCAATTTTCTATTTTGTGTCATAAGGTCAACGCACATACCAAGTTTATCCGTCTTTGGTAATCAATTATCGCACTTTTTCGGTTTTTCGAAATATTCGATATCGAAAAAGTGGGCGTGGTTGTAGTCCGATTTCGTCCATTTTAAATAGCGATCTGAGATGAGCGGCCAGGAACCTACATACGAAATTTCATCAAGATACCTCAAAATTTACTCAAGTGATCGTGTTTACGGACGGACGGACAGACATGGCTAAATGAATTTCTTTTTTCGCCCAGATCATTTTGATATATAGAAGTCTATATCTATCTCGATTAGTTTATGCCGTCACGGATTACCGTTATGCGAACAAAGCTAATATGAGCTCTGCTCAGCTGAATATAAAAATAATTTTAGCACTAGCAGACATGGTCGCTAGACTTCATACATCGAACTTACAACATTCCCGTCATCGTCGCTGAGCTCACCGTCGCATCGATGGAGATCAAGTAAGTAGAAATATACGTCAATTACATACATATTGCTTTTTTTTTTTTTGAAACATTTGTCGACGTGTTAGACTTGGCAAATATTTTTCTTTTTATTTGTAATGATTAGGTGAAAATATCTCTTTCTGTCTTTATATTTTGAACCGCGATTTGAAATTTAAGTTTGGTTGCGTTAGAGCATAATAGTTAGCACACTCAACCTGTTTCATTACCGTGGACGAGTTCGTTTCTTAAGTCATTTCGTTTGCATATTTTCTTATTAGCACAAGTTCGTTGTGTTTAGTCGTTACGTATATTTATTTTAATTTTGCTCAAAAATCGAGTTCATAACTCAATAAAATCCCATATCGCTAGCTTAGAGTACAAAGGCGCCAACTGCATGTTTTTACGAAATTGCGATTCTAATGCAGATCAAAAGAGAATTAAAAAATACATCGTTAAAAAAAAAGTTGGTAACTATTTTTTTCATGTTGTTACGCAAAGGTGCCATGTACATAGTTGTCAAAAAGCGCGCGCCAAGTTCATTAACATATGTGATTGTTGCTAAATTGTGCTGGTTGTTCATTCGTGCTCCGTAAAAATTTATTTACTGCTGTTTCTAACATTTATTTTAGTCGCAAGAAGTACAATACTATTATTTTTATTGTTTTACAAGTATTAACTAAAGTATTACTACATTTATTAAAGGTCTGTACCTATGGCGAAAGACGAAAGTAATAACATTACTTTAGAACCAATTGAAAACAGCAATAACATTGGCCATTTTGGCAATGATGTAGACGATGGTGTTTTAGGACTCGTGCCTTATAGTTTCCACAGCGATTCGGATTATTCCATGGACATACCCGTAAAATCCAAAAAGCGAAAGAAGAGAGTGCAAGTTAAACACGCAAAATGGATGAGCACTTAAAACAAATATCGAAGACAAATTGGTAAATCATATTATGGAAAAAAGAAAGAAAATAACGTTTGGTGTTATAACAAAGAGAAAGCTGCGAGAGCAATGAAGCAGCGGTGTAAATGTACAAGTAAAACCGGCAAATCAGCCATGCAATGTGCCCAAAACACTAACGACGAGAGAGATAGATTATTTAAACAATTTTGGAGTATGGATATAAAACAAAAACGAATATATGTAAATACCTTGATACAAAGTACACCACCGGTTAGACGTATAAAACGTGAAGAGAACGGACAACCAAAAAGATGTCGAACTTTAAAATATTACCTAAAAATAGATAATAAATGCGGGTGTGCAGAACTTTTTTTTAAATACACTGGACATTGGTAGACATGCAATGCTGAATTGGGTAAAGCGGCCTGTAACCATTAACAAAAATTCAAATCCAATACCGATGACAATTTTTGCAAATCAAGGAAAATGTTTAAATTATTTTGTGGATTCTTTGCCGGTCATGGAGTGGCACTATTGTCGTGCAGCAACACAAAAAATAGATCTTCTACCCGAATGGAATTCAAAACGAATGATTTACAATTTTTATGTACAAGATTGGTGTCCAAAAAATGGAATAAAGCCGCTTTCAATTTCGGTATATTAAGAAGCATTTAAAATAAAAAATTATGGATTATTTTCGCCCAAAAAGATCAATGCGAAATTTGTGTGCGTCATTCTATGGATAACATTTCGCATGACGAATACGATGTTCACCAAACAAAAAAAAAGAAACCAGAAATGAAAATGTGAAGGACAAAGGCGAAGAGCGTATCGTGCTAACTGTAGATCTGCAAGCGGTTTGAATGGTGCCAAAATCGGAAGTAAGCAGGCTATACTATCGTACAAAATTGCAAGTGCACAATTTAGTTTTTTATAATTTGGTTACAGTTTTGTTTGGAACGAGGTTGAAGGTGGCGTGTCTGCAGAAGATTTCGCAAGCATTTGGGTATATTTTGTTCAACAAAAGATTCTTCTTTGCCTCAGTGAGACTGAAATCCCGGCAAAAATTATATTTTACAGCGACGGATGCTCATACCAAAACAGAAATGTGACTACGAGTAATGATTTATTGAATACAAATAACAATAGAACAAAAATTTTTAGAAACTGGACACACGCAAATAGAGGCTGACAACGTTCACTCGCTCATCGAACGTGTGTTGAAGCATAGGACTATAGACGTACCTGCAGAATATATTGCTATTTGTAAAGATGCTCGAAAAAACCCAGAACCATATGAAGTGCAATATTTGGATCACACTTTTTTCAAAACATTTAGAGACCTTCAATTCGTGAAATGCATTCGTCCTGGCCGGGAAAAAGGTAATTCCAAAGTCAATGATATTCGTGCCATAAGATATACAGCGGAAAAGGAAATTTTTTACAAATTGAGATTCCCACATTCATGGCAACATCATCCTCAAAGAATAAATGAAGCTATTTCTCCGTTAGATTGGTCGATTTCCAACAACTTCACAGTGAGAGAAAAAAATTACAACTAGGAAATATGACGATTTGCAATTTTTAAAAATGACTTTGCCAAAAGATCACCGCAAATTTTATGACGAATTGCCTCACGAGTAATATATGTTTACGAAGTAGGTGCTACAGATTTTTTTATTTTATTTTATATAAGCAGGAATGGAGTAAGACTGCAAACTTGATATCATGTGATAAAAACCTAAGAAATTAATTTTTTATAATTAAATTTAAGTCACAGCAACGAAGTAAGACTGTATATAATGTAAATATTTTTATTTTAAATAAATATTAAATGTTCGTATGTGTTAATCCGGGATTGTCCGTCTTGATGTCACGTTGTTAAAATTTTTCCCAAATTATTAAATAAATTATAAATATGCTATCGGCATTAAAAACACAAATTAAGTCATATTATTTAAATCAAATAGAAAATTGTTACCACTATTTTTTTATAGAAAAGGTGCTAATGTCATACACAAATCAAAATTAACAACAGAAAGGGTGCTAAATGACAAAAAAGCCTTCTAAATCAAATTGGAATTTTGTTTTTTTTTTTACTTACTGTATATGTGTGTAACAACCAAGAAAATAAAATCCCATTAATAAAAATTAGCAAAATGTAATGTAAATTTCTTAGTAAAGTTTTTTGTCTTTCCTGTTAAATTTCAAAAAGTGCAGTTGACGCCTTTGCTCTCTAAGCTAGCGATATATTGAGGGGTTTGCGAATAATAGGATTTCCCAAGTAAACCTAAGAATGTTTGAAATTAAAAAGAAAAACTAAATTTCAAATATATTGTGACGAATATTAGTGACACTAAGATTTTTTTAAGTGATACTCACATCACTTGATGCTAAGTAAATGAAGCCACAACAACAATAATGCAGGCAGTCACTTGTCACATAAACGAATCAATTTATTTCTACACATATGTACGTACACGCAGCGGAGAAGAGGCGCACAAACACATGCATATATCTTATCTGAGATGCTCCCAAAAGTAGGCAATTATCTGTGGAAGTGTAACTCACATATAATACGCATATGAGAAGCTGTACACGTGCATCTGTAGTTATAATTTTATAGCAGTAACTAAGTTAATTCTGGAAACGCCTAGAAGTATGGAACGAGGAGATCGGAGAGTATAAAAGAGCGCAATCTGAGCAATCAGTAATCAGTTTGTTAAATCAAATCAAGCTATCAGTTGCGAAGTATAAGTGTTATTTTAAAGTAGTCTAATACAGACCATTGTATATTATCGAATATTGGAATTATTTATTCATTAGTTTAGTGACTCGACCGTTAGCAGAAGGTTGCAAATAGGCAGAATTACAGTAAATTCGTTACAATTGGTGTAAGAAGAGGAATTGTGGCAAATTGGACTGAATTGAGGATCACGCAACTGAAGAATGAGTTGGAGAGCCGTGGGTTTAATACAACCGGCAATAAGATCGAACTTCAAGCACGGCTACGAGACGCTATGGAGTCGGAAGGAATTACTGTGGGCGATGATGTCTTTAATCCTGATGGGGAAGAGGCAACAACAAAAATGGAAGAGAATAACGGAAGTCCGAGTCCAGTAGCAAGCGGCTAGAATAATGCGATATTGGCTTTGTTATCACAGATATCGACAAAAATGGAAACCCAGGAAACACGTATAACAGAACGAATAACATCTCAACTGGAAGAACAAAAGAAACGCACTTCAGAAATATAATCACAAATTTCAACGGATATGTCATCTAAACTAGAAGAACAGAAGACGTATATGGCCGAGCAGTTGAAAACACAAGGGGAGCGCTTATCATAGCAGGTGGCACAAATGTCTTCGCAGTTAGAAGCAAAGATAACATCAAAGCTGTAAGAACAGGATACACAAATTTTATAGCTCGAGGGCAAAATTGATGCCGAGATAGAAGCTTTGAGAGGTCGTATACAGGAGTTGCAAATAAATCGCCCGGCTGCTTCAGCGAGTAATCCAAAGGTAAAAGCACCATCTTTAGACGGCTCTGTTTCTTTCCAGGTCTTTAAGCTACAGTTTGAGAAGACCGCAGCAGTATGAAGATAAAGCAGAATGCGGAAGATAAAGTTGCTGCACTGTTCGTGGCATTGAAAGGGCCTTCAGCGGAAATCTTACAGGCTATTCCAGAGTACGACCGGAACAACTACGAAACATTGATGAACGCTCTAGAGAGGCGATACGGACGCGAAGACAGGAAACAGATATACCAAATTGAGTTGCAAAACCGTTACCAAAAAGCGAATGAAACTTTGCAGGAGCTTGCGTCGGATGTCGAAAGACTGGCCCATCTAGCAAATGCGGACGCACCCGTGGAATACACCGAGAGGGTAAAAATCCAGAGCTTTATAAATGGAATACGGGATGTTGTAATGTGCGATTTCAGAATTTTCAATTTTTTAAGCAATTCATTTCCAGCGTATTAACGCAAAATCATCCTAGTTCCGAATTTTAATAGAGTAGAGTTTCGTTAAACTTCAATCTGATTTCCATATGACGGAAGTCATATACTGATCAAAGGAAATGAAAGGTTAGGTTAGGTTAGGTTAGGTTGGGTGGTAGCTTCCCTGATAGGGGTAGCTCACTTGGACAACATGACGGTAAGTTGTGATACCACATATAATAAACTAAACTAACGGTGACGTAGATATAACTACTTAGAGAATCTTTGGGTAGCAACGATAAAGTTCCGAATGATCCCGATCTCAACCTTGGATAGCTCCTTGGGAGATCCAAGTGTGTTACGACCGAAATACTTTCGCCTAGTTCTGGCAAAAGCTGGGCAGTCAAGCATAAAGTGATTTGGTGATTCCACCTCATCATCCTCCATACAGCTGCAGCAGGATGGAGTTTCCAATATATTGAGACGTACCGCATGGATACCCATGGGACAGTGCCCTGTCAAAACCCCAATGACCATTGATAGGTGAGCCTTAGTGAACCCAATTATTTCAGCAGACTTCCTGCCATCCACTTTCGGCCAGAAAGATCTTGATATCTTGCAAGACGTAGTGTCCGCCCAACGTTTGCTGAGCTGACTCGAGGCCCAGCTATGGAAGAGCAATCCAAAGGTGGCTAGCGGAATCCCGAAATCCCTACAGCCATCTTCATCCGGTTCAGTTGTACCGATTCGGCCTAACAGATCCGCTTGAGAGTTACCCGGAATATCACTATGGCCCGGGACCCAGATAATCTTAATTGTAAAATAATTCGATGCAATCGCAAGTGAGGTCAGGCACTCCCAGACCACCCTCGATCGCACTGTACTTGAGCTCAAGGCCTTTATAGCCGCTTGGCTATCAGAGTAGATGTTAAATTCCCTAACCGTAGTAGCACTGGATAGCATTTCATCCACCGCATCCTTAATCGCAGCAACTTCCGCTTGGAATACACTGCAGTGATCAGCCAACTTAAACTTGCGGCTTACATTTAGCTCTTGACAAAAGATCCCCCCGCCAACCTTTCAGTCCAACTTCGACCCATCCGTGAACAAGTTAACCGGTCCCATGCCCCAGATAATTCCTCTTCTCCACTCCTCCCTCGGGGGAATGACTGGGGTGAAGGTTGTATAGGGAGCGGCCACCGGCATGCAATAGTCCGTCCTGTCCGGGATAAAGTCGAAACTAGTAAGAAGGCTAGAGTGTCCGAAATCAGAAAGCATATAACCCATATCACGAAGCCTGACCAACGACCGGACCGCGGCTGCCTTTCCCGCAATATCTACTGGATGTATATTCAGCATGACATTCAGTGCCAAGGTAGGTATTGTTCTCATAGCGCCACTGATACCGATAAGCGCCGTCCGTTGCACTGACACTAACATTTTGGAGGTGCTCGCCGTGTCCAGTGCTTTCCACCAGACCAGCACCCCATAGAGCAGAATCAGTTTGACCACCATCTCATAAAGCCAGTGTACTACTCCTGGCGAGAGCCCCCATCTCTTTCCGATAGCCCCCTGCAGCAGTACAAGGCAACCGCGGCCTTCCTGGCCCTATCTTTCACATTGGGCATCCAGGACAGCTTCTTGTCCAGAACAATTCCCAAATATTTAACCCTGTCAGTAAGTACCAACAGTACCCCTCCAATCGAAGGAGTTCTGAAGTCGGGTATCTTATATCTCCTTGTAAAAAAACCAATTCTGTTTTTCCCGGGTTGACCACCAATCCACATGATTCAGCCCACCTAGCCACAGTATCCAGGTAGCCCTGCAGAACATCGCGCAGGGTGCCCAGAAATTTGCCCCTGACTAGGATAGCGAGGTCAACTGCATAGGCAACCACCCGACAACCATTGGCTTCCAGCTCCACAAGAAGCTCGGTGGCTCCACAACCCAGAGCAGAGGAGATAGGACACCCCCCTGTGGCGTGCCCCTGCACACCTTCCGCCTAATTATGGCCCCTCCCCACTCCGCTGCGACAATTCTGCCGCATAGAAGTTTGCTAATAAATTCAACCAGAGCCGCTTCGACTCCTAAACCCACCAGAGCTCTTTCGATTGCCCCCGGTAAGACATTGTTAAAAGCCCCTCGATGTCTAGAAAGGCACCCAGAGCATACTCTTTATGTTCTAGAGACCCCTCTATTTGCTTTACAATCGAATGGAGAGCCGTTTCCGTCGATCTGCCTTTGCAGTACGCATGCGGTGAAGCCGACAGTAACCCCCCAGGTATCCTTTCCCGTAGGTACAGGTCAATCAGCCGCTCAAACGACTTAAGAGGAAACGACGAGAGACTGATTGGTCTGAAATCCTTAGGTGACACATGATAGCTCCTGCCGGCCTTCGGAATGAAGATGACCCTAACCGTGTGCCACGACTTAGGGATATAGTTAAGCCTGAGGCAGTTAGTTTAGATGATGGCCAACCAGCGTCAGGAAATCCCTAAAGACCTTTGAAGTTGCGCAGGAATGATGCCATCCGGGCCGGGAGACTTATAGTGCTTGAACGAATTTATAGCCCAGGATATTTGACTTTCCCGTAGTGGGATGGCAGGCATTTCTGCATGGCCAGCAACCGCCGACCACGCAAGCGAAGATCACTGCGCAACTGGGACATCGGGAAAATGATTGTCCAGTAAAAGTCTCTCCTCGCTACTCACCGACCAGTCCCCACCATCATCTCTCAGATACCCCCGAGGGGCGGGATTCCTAGAGAGTATTTTTCTAAGCCTCGCGGATTCATTGCAGCCCTCTACGTTTTCGCAGAAGCTTCGCCATGAATCTCGCTTGGCTATCTTTATTTCATATTTATAAATCCCCAGACTCACCTTATAGAGCTCCCAGTCCGAGGGCAGTTTACTCCTCCTGGCTCTGTTAAAGAGCCGCCTACTGGACGCTCTTAGGTCGTCAAGGGAATCAGACCACCAGGGCGGCTTGCCCTTCCCCCTGTAAGTTTTCAGTGGGCAGGACTGTTGAAAGGCGCTATTGCTTGCCAAGGTGAAGTTTTCCACCAGACCGTCTGTTTCAGATTCGGACAGGTCCGAACCAACGATAGGCGCCTCAGGCAATAGCTCTCCCAACTTCCTACAATACAAGTCCCAGTTGGTACTTTTAGGGTTCCTAAAAGATATTTTACCGGGACGTTCTTCATTCACCGAGAACTGAATATATCGGTGATCAGAGAAAGAGTGCTCGTTGAGAACCCTCCAGCCAGATATCCGATCTTCCAGTTCTCTGCTAACCAGGGTGCGGTCCAGGACCTCCTCCCTTACCGCAGTAATAAAAGTCGGGTCATTCCCCCTATTACATATACAAAGTCCCTCATCTACAAGAAAAGTAAATAAAGACTCACCTCTGGTGTTCGTATCCGAGCTCCCCCATATGCTATGGTGTGCATTAGCATCGGCACCTATGATTACGCCAACACCTCTCCGCCTGGCTTCAGCGGTGATTTCGCCCAGTATCACAGGCGGTGGTCCCGTTACGTCCCCATGGGCCATATACACTGAGACCACCCACAATTCGTTACTGCCTCGCTCGAGGCAGACCGTGGTTACGTCAGCATTGCTGAAATTAGAGAGAATAAAAGCTTTAAATTCCTTTTTAATAAGCACACAAGATCTAGGCCTACCTGCCTCCCCATGCACCAAGGTATTGAATTTTCCCGTCCTTAATCCAGAAAATTTTCCGCCGTTACTACTCAGCCACGGCTCCTAGACAAGGACTATATCCAATCCGCCTTTCTCAAGACAGAGCAACAAGTTTGCGGAAGCCGCCTTAGAATGCTGAAGATTGATTTGACGGATTTCCATCAACACCACCCTTCTTCTTCTGCACCCCATCCTTGGCGGCTTCGCCCTCGGAGACTAGGAGATCCTCCTCCCCCCACACAGACGAATTACACTGATGACGGATTCCGTCATCGATGATTCGCCCTCGGAGGCTAGGAGCTCCTCCTCTGTCCTATCAGCCAGACGAATAGCACTGATGACAGATCCCGCTATTGACGGGACGTCAACAGTGCTTTCGCTGTCTAAATTAGCGGGTCAGCATCCACAACCATGGGTACTGGCTCCCCTGCGGACGCCTCCACCTCCCGATCAGTCTCTGGGGGAGAGGAACCATCTCCCCTGGAACCGGCGTGGTAGATTTTGAGAACCACACGCTCGAGGCCATAGGAGATAACCCCCCTCGTGTCAGAGAGAAGACCGGTGGACTCTGCGTTTAGCAGAATCACCACTTGCCGACGTGGCCCAACAGCCTCCTCTACTCTGAGGACCCTCCAGTTATGCGTCGGAAGGTTCGGGTTGAAGTAACGCATTAATTCAAGTATTTTCTCCGGCTGAGATGGCCCGGCAGGCAACCACACTCGAGCCCTCGGTCGAAGGGGGAGATCCTTCCGTTCCACGGCCTCGAGTCTGGCTCCCCTCCAGACCTCCCCAACCAAAGAAATTATTTTCTTAAAGATACAGTCCGACCGCTCGTCAGCACAAGTAATCAGTCTAAATCCATGATACCACCCCGAGTATTCGAAGCATGGCCGCGTACCTGGGCTCTCCATAACAGCGGTCATATAGGCCGCTGATATGGCACTGGCGACCCACGGCCACTACTCTCGGGAGATGGCACCATCCTCCCTACAACTATCCAGGACCCCGAGGGTGATGGAGCCCGCTCGTTTAGCGATTTCGCTAAACGAAATTGCGTCCCCACTTCCTCAGGCACTTTTTGTCGTTGAGGCATTCCGCTGATCCGACCTTTGCCGCTTCAAAGCCCCCAAACCCTGCTGCTCACCCGCATCGTTCGACACCGGTGTGTGGCCGTCGCAAGCTACGACGCTCCTGGCCCACTCCAGCGTCCGGGAATGCTTCTCAGAAATCTGAGCTGCATCCCTTCCGCCGTAGCGTTCCAAGATCTTCTCAGCTAGGCGCCGCTCACCCAGAGCTTTCCTACGCGGCGTCGATCGCCTACCTTTCCCGGCAGGCTTCGACCCCAGGGCTCCCGTTGGGAAAGCTCCTCGCGACAGGCCTTCCTTACTAGTACTGGGCTGGTCCGTCGCATTCGCCGGACCTCTGCCTTTCCCTGTCAAAGCCCCATATGGGCCTGCATTGGGCGTCGGTTTCGACACCCCTCCACTACCCGAACTACCCGTACCTACGGGGTTTGAAACCAAACCCCTGCGCTGATCCGTCTGATCAGCCTTTTTGACGCGCCGGGAGCTTTCCCGGCTGGCAGCGACCTGCTTCGGGGCAATCTTCGCACCTGTCGCGTGCCTCGCACCATGACGACCTTCGCCGTCACTCCTACCCTCCTTTTTGTTCGTTTTCGTGTCCATTCTAAGAAGTCCCCCCTCAAGGCCGATATCCGGAGCCGATGGTGTAGTCGCCCTTCAACGGTCCCGTGGTTATCTATGCTGCGCAGGGAGGCCACGCGAGGGTTGACGCATTACCTTATGGGTAATGCGGTCAGAGCCAGACCGGACGCAAAGCGGGAAAATCTTCAACCGCACCTAAACCACCAACTTAACAACGACGGAGCCGGAACGTACCTTGATGCCCTCCACGGTTTTAACGGGACGTGGGCAGGTGCAGCATTATCCTACCAGCCATTTCGATAAGGTTTCAGCCCGACCTACTAAGGTGGCAGAATACTGCACCTACCAGCAGGGAAATGAAAGAAAAGAGACAAGAATGAGGTTTGGCTTTCGTTCCGGTGAACCACATTCCTTCTCTTGGATTTGATCTTCACCCGAGACGGACTTCAAAACCTCATCAACCTTTTTGGTAAGTTGGAAATTTTTTTTGTGTGTTAATTGTTATAAGAGAAAAGTGTTTAGTAAATGCTAATTTAAATATTTTAATAAGTAAAAATAAAAAAAATTATATATGTTAAAGCTTCCTTTAAAAAGGGTTTGGTTGTACATATGAAAAGTATGCGAATATTTTTGTATGTACATACAACCTTATCTAAAGAAAAGTTCTTCCGAGGCAAAGCAAAGCTTATGCCGAAGTTATTTAATCAAAAAACTTCATTAAGTATCACTATTCCAAAATTTTAGTAAATTTCGAATCGAAAGATTCAAGAAAATCCTTTCAACCCTTTTTTTCGAAAGGTCAATCATAGCATAGGTTTTCAGTTTCGACTTAATTAATTTTAAATAATGAAAATATTCTGAAATCGTAGATTATACATGTTGGAGGCATAAGTACGTTTGGTGGGAGAGAAACCGCTTGCATACAGTTTCCACTCTCCCACCACAAGCTAAATAAATTTCTGCAGAAAAATGCGAAGGAGAAGGCGAAAGAAGGGAGGAGATCGCCAAACCAACTAGTTGGAAACCATGCGGACGGAAGCATACACACCTTGCCACAAGAATTGCGAATTCCATAAAAATTTAGTGCAGTTGTATAATAAAAATAATAAAAATTGAAAAAATGTAATATTTCAAAAAAAAAAAAACGTATACATATGTGTATAAAATAGTTTAGCAAGAAGTAGATATAAATAAAATGAGAAAAAAGTGAGAATATTTTCATGATAAGAAAGCCATAAAAAATAAAATAAATGTAAGGCGCGATAACCTCCGAAGAGATCTAAGGCCGAGCTTCTCTTCCAATTTAGTCGTGCTCCTCTTGATTTTCCCTACAAATTGGCCGGACGGGACCTACATGTTTTATGCCGACTCCGAACGGCATCTGCAAGGCAGATGAGTTTTCACTGAGAGCTTTTCATGGCAGAAATACACCCGGAGCGCTTGCCAAACACTGCAGAGGGGCGACCCCGCTTAGAAAAATTTTTTTCTAATTTAAAAATCTTATTTCTAAAATTTTGATGTTGCTTTGCCCGGGGTGCGAACCCAGGGCATACGGTGTGGTAGGCGGAGCACGCTACCATCACACCACGGGGGCCGCCATAAGGCAAAGTAAAAAGTAAGGAAAAATTTAGAAGAAGTGCGATGTAAAAACAGTGAACATATTTACATATAGACACAAGAAAGCTATAAAGAAAAGCAAAAAAAAAAACAAAAAAAAAAAATTACGGAAAATTGTAAAGTGAAAACATGTAAAAAAAAGCAAAAAAGGGAAAATATAAAGACATATGTAGGCCAAAGAAAAGGAAGCACAGAGAATAAAGGGATGAAGAAAAGTGAAATCAAAGCCGTTAAAAAAAATAAAATAAAATATATATATATATACAAACTATTTCTAATTGCTTATATTTGCCTATAAAGTCATAAGAAATAATAAATTCTAGTGAATATGAAAAAAGAAAGTATCCACTTTTGTGTCCTTTGAGTTGCAATCAAAACGGTGTGAAATGAAATAAATGCAACTGAAATTAAGTAAAACAACGTTACTAGCTAAATTTCCAAAAAAAAGTAAATACGTAAATACAGCATAAAAACAAAAGTGTTAAACTTACGAAACCCTCTTACGTTAGAAGCACTACACAAAAAGTATATGTATATGTCCATGGCTACATAAAAATCGCTCGAAAAGTTACGTTCAAACAAAAAAAAAAAAACACAAAAGAAAGATTTTCATTTAGTGGCGTCTATAAAAAACATAAAATATATGCATAAGCAATTCTAAAAGCTAGTTATACAATATATACAAAGTTGCTCATGAAAGTGTTGTTCATGAAAGTGAAATAATAAGCCTTTGGTTAGGTCAAAATTTGTAAAAGTGCGGAGTTGAGTTTATAAAGCTTAAACAACTTGCATAATTGAAAATATATATCAAAATATTCTGGTTAATAAATAATTAAAATATTCTGGTTTGACGGATCAGCTGACGGACTAACTTGCAATGAGTTTATATATCGTGTTCATGCGCTGACAGCGGAAAGTTTAAATAACAATTTTAATGCAGTTTGTAAAAATTTACACAATTTGCTTGCTGGTAAAGCCAAAACCTGGTATTGGCGGTATCACAAACAAGTACCGGCCATTGACTGGAATTCTTTCTGTACTGCGTTAAGGTATGAATTCAAAGATTACCGTTCCACATACGACCTACGTGAGGAAATAAGAAACAGAAAGCAACTTCCAAATGAAACTTTTGTAACTTTTTATGACTCAATAATGTCCATGATAGATCGACTCCCCATACGAATGGAAGAGCACGAATTAGTAGAGTTGCTAACTAGGAATTTGCGTCCCGATATCCGACATGAGCTTCTATATGTTCCTGTACTTTCAGTAGCACATCTACGCAAGTTAGTGCAAATGAGGGAAAATCTGTTAAATGAAGCCACATATCAACGAACACCCATATCCCGGACCAATCCGCCAACATATGCTCCGAAACGCAATGTTACATGGTGAAATGGAAGAAATCAGCTTTGATTTTGAGGAAGAACAAGTATCGGCAGTGGAGTTACCATCCGGTCACATCCGGCAACTAATCTGTTGGAACTGTGATGAAGAAGGTGTAGAAAACTCCCACAACCATAAAATTTTAAAACGAGATATCGATTCGAAAGAAGTCGATAAACTCATTTATCCACGCAAACCATTACATGAGCGAATACGTAACTATATTGACGCAAGAAACAGAATTTTCCAGGATCATCCTGAACCCAATAAATCTTCAATAAAAACCAAAAGATCAACCTTGCGACTTAGGTGCTTTTGGAAAGCAGTTAAAGACAGGAAAAAGATGTTAATATCGTCCATTTTAAATGAAGAAGATGCTAGGTATTATGCAAAAGTGAAGCTTCTTGACCGCGAAATGTTCGGATTGCTAGATACTGGTCCGAATATCAGTTGTATAGGTTCTAGCTTAGCTAAAGAGAATTTGTTAAACTTATCCGAGTTCCGAAAATTTAAATCTAAGGTCAAGGCAGCAGATGGGAAATCTCAAATAATAAATGGTTATCTTGATATAAATATAGAATACAAGGTAATAATTAAAAGGATAAAGCTTTATATAATTCCATCTATAAGCCAAAACCTAATTTTAGGATATGATTTTTGGAAGTTGTTTGCTGGCTCCGAGCATAATTAGTAGTATTTCTTCCAACGACAAATGTGAAAGTAGTTCAGATAGGGATAACCCACACATAAGTGAAAACTATAAATCTATTTTATATCCGCTGACCGAAGGTCAACGTCAGCAGCTAGAAGCAGTTAAGTTATTTTTTCCTGATTTCGAAAAACAAGGACTCGGCAGGACAAGTCTCGTGCGACACGAGATTGACGTAGGAGAAGCAAAGGCAATAAAGCAACGCTTTTATCCAGTTTCCCCAGCAGTAGAGAAATTAATGTATCAAGAGGTAGGTATAATGCTGAAGTTAGGAGTTATCGAAAAGTCTCAAAGTCCTTGGAGCTCACCAATGCATATGGTTATAAAACCCAATAAAATTTGACTGTGTCTAGATGCGAGAAAAATAAACGAAGTAACAAAGAAAGATGCATACCAATTTCCGTCAATTGAGGGTATATTCTCTAGATTGCCAGAGGCAAATGTTATAACTAAAATCGATCTAAAGGATACCTTTTGCCAGATTCCTTTAGCAGAGGAAGCCAAAGAAATTACAGCTTTTACTGTGCCTGGACGTCCTTTGTATCAATTTGTTGTGATGCCTTTTGGTTTATGTAACGCTGCGCAGACTATGTCTCGTTTAATGGACGAAATTATTCGAGCTGACCTACGAACATGTGTATTTGGATATTTAGACGATCTTTGTATCGTATCAGACACCTTTGAATCCCATTTATCTATTCTTGTTAGGATAGCTGAGCAGTTTAGAAAAGCGAATTTGACAATTAACATCAATAAGAGCCAATTTTGCGTAACAAAAGTAAAATATCTAGGTTATGTTATCGGTAACGGTGGCATTGCGACAGACCCAGAGAAAATTGAGTCAATAAAGGACTGGCCAACACCGAAAAACATTAAACAAGTTAGAGGCTTTCTAGGTTTAGCGGGATGGTATAGAAGATTCATAGAAAACTTTTCGGACGTAGCTTATCCAATAACTGAGGTTTTGTCTACCAAACGCAAGTTTGGGTGGACCGAAGCTGCACAATCAGCCTTTGAGAAAATTAAAGAACGTTTAATGAATGCTCCGGTTTTACAGAACCCGGATTTTTAAAAAAATTCTATGTTCATTGCGACGCCAGCGATTACGGGATAGGTGCCGTTTTAATACAGCTAGATAGTGAAGGAAACGAACGTCCAATAGCCTTTATGTCAAAGAAATTAAACTCTGCCCAAAGGAACTATAGCATTAAGGAACGTGAGTGTTTGGCAGCAATAGAAGCAATAGAACATTTTAGGTGTTACATAGAAATGCAAGGATTTGAAATTATTACAGACCACTCTTGTCTCGTGTGGCTTATGAGGCAACCAAAGTTAAGTGGCCGCTTGCCAAGATGGGCGCTTAAGCTGCAGAGCTATACATTTTCCGTTAGCCATAGAAAAGGAAAGGATAATATAGTTCCCGATGCACTGTCTAGGATGCATTGTGAAGAGCTGTTTTCGTTAGAGATTGAATCAGAAATCGATCTGGATTCTGTTTACTTTTCTAGTGAAGAATACCAAGCCTTAAAATCAAAGATTTCTGAAAAACAAGAGACATTTCCGGACATTAGGGTTGTAGATAAATTTGTTTACATACGCACAGAGCACTCAGATGGAAGCCTGTCACCGAAGAATGCGCTTGGAAACTGTGGATCCCTAGTGAACTTCGTAAGGATGTCATGTCGCATGCTCACGACCATATTATTTCTTCTCACGGCGGGATTCATAAGACGCTGGATCTTATGCGCCGCAAGTTCTATTGGCCAGGATTAGTTCGAGATGTTAGAACATACGTAGGCAATTGTGAAATATGCAAATCGACCAAAGCTCCAAATGTTATATTGCGACCACCAATGGGAAATAAAGGTAGTACGGATCGTCCTTTTCAAAGAATTTATGTAGACATCTTAGGACCTTATCCCCGGAGCAAAGCAGGTCATATCGGACTCTTAATTGTGCTGGATCATATGTCCAAATTCCACTGGTTGTGTCCTCTAAAAAAATGTACGTCTTTAATTATAATTGAATTCCTACAAAAACACATTTTTCATACATATGGAGTACCAGAAACTCTTGTCAGTGACAATGGGTCACAGTTCAAATCTAACGATTTTGAAGCATTTCTCACGGAATATGGAGTTAAACATGTATATACAGCGCTTTATTCGCCACAAGCGAATGTTTCAGAACTTGTGAACCGTACGTTGATCGCTGCCAATAGAGCCTATATAAAGGATGCCCACAAGGAATGGGACACAAATTTAACCTTTACCAGTTGTGCGCTTCGGAACTCAATTCATCAGTCCTTAAAATGCTCACCATACCACGCGTTATATGGACTCGATATGATCACTCATGGATCATCATATGAATTGTTACGCAAAGCGCATGCGCTAGATGAACCTTGCATACAACTAGCTAGAGACGATATATTATCCCTTGGCCGTGCCAAGTTGAAGAAAAATTTAACAAATGCCTGTCATTGTAATGAAAGACAATAAAATCTACGAGCGAAACCTGTATCATTTAGAGTAGGACAAGAAGTATTCCGTCGTAATTTCGCACAAAGTAATTTCGAGAAGAATTTCAATGCAAAATTAAGTAAAGCGAGAGTTCGCGAGAAGCTGGGTAATTCCTACTACGTCTTAGAAGATTTTCAAGGGAAGATCGTGGGAACATTTCATGCCAAAGATATCAAAGTGTGATCGCCCTTTTTCAGTCTAATTCACCGGTTTAAAATAAATCATGAATTATCCAGTTTGTAATGTGCGATTTCAGAATTTTCAATTTTTTAAGCAATTCATTTCCAGCGTATTAACGCAAAATCATCCTAGTTCCAAATTGTAATAGAGTAGAGTTTCGTTAAATTTGAATCTGATTTCCATATGACGGAAGTCATATACTGATCAAAGGAAATTAAAGAAAAGAGACAAGAATGAGGTTTGGCTTTCGTTCCGGTGAACCACATTCCTTCTTTTGGATTTGATCTTCACCCGAGACGGACGTCAAAAACTCATCAACCTTTTTGATAAGTTGGAAATTTTTTTTGTGTGTTAATTGTTATAAGAGAAAAGTGTTTAGTAAATGCTAATTTAAATATTTTAATAAGTAAATATAAAAAAAATTATATATGTTAAAGCTTCCTTTAAAAAGGGTTTGATTGTACATATGAAAAGTATGCGAACATTTTTGTATGTACATACAACCTTATATAAAGAAAAGTTCTTCCGAGGCAAAGCAAAGCTTATGCCGAAATTATTTAATCAAAAAACTTCATTAAATATCACTATTCCAAAATTTTAGTAAATTTCGAATCGAAAGATTCAAGAAAATCCTTTCAACCCCTTTTTTCCAAAGGTGAATCATAGCATAGGTTTTCAGTTTCGACTTAATTAATTTTAAATAATGAAAATATTCTGAAATCGTAGATTATATATGTTGTAGGCATAAGTACGTTTGGTGGGAGAGAAACCGCTTGCGTACAGTTTCCACTCTCCCACCACAAGCTAAATAAATTTCTGCAGAAAAATACGAAGGAGAAGGCGAAAGAAAGGAGGAAATTGCCAAACCAACTAGTTTGAAACCATGTGGACGGAAGCATACATACCTTACCACGAGAATTGCGAATTCCATAAAAATTTAGTGCAGTTGTATCAAAAAAAAAATTAAAATTGAAAAAATGTAATATTTCAAAAAAAAAAGGTATACATATGTATATAAAATTGTTAACAAGAAGTAGATATAAATAAAAAGGGAATAAAGTAAGAATATTTACATGATAAGAAAGCCATAAGGCAAAGTAAAAAGTAAGGAAAAATTTTGAAGAAGTGCGATGTAAAAAAAGTGAACATATTTACATATAGACGCAAGAGAGCTATATAGAAAAGCACAAAAAAAAAAAAATTACGGAAAATTGTAAAGTGAAAACATGTAAAAAAAGCAAAAAAGGGTAAAGATAAAGACATATGTAGGCCAAAGAAAAGGAAGAACAGAGAATAAAGCGATGAAGAAAAGTGAAATCAAAGTCGTTAAAAAAAAAAATATATATATATATATATATACAAACTATTTCTAATTGCTTATATTTGCCTATAAAGTCATAAGAAATAAAGTAAAACAACGTTACTAGCTAAATTTCCAAAAAAAGTAAATACGTAAACACAGCATAAAAAGAAAAGTGTTTAAAAGTATATGTATATGTACATGGCTACATAAAAATCGCTCGAAAAGTTACGTTCAAACAAAAAAAAACAAAAACACAAAAGAAAGATTTTCATTTAGTGGCGTATATAGAAAACATAAAATATATGCATAAGCAATTCTAAAAGCTAGTTGTACAATATATACAAAGTTGCTCATGAAAGTGTTGTTCATGAAAGTGAAATAATAAGCCTTTGGTTAGGTCAAAATTTGTAAAAGTGCGGAGTTGAGTTTATAAAGCTTAAACAACTTGCATAATTGAAAAAAATAAAAATATGTATATATATGCAAATATAAATAATTAAAATATTCTGGTCACCCTAATTGGGCTGGCACAAATCCTTGGGCTGAACCCTCCCAGAGGGTGCGGGCTGGTAATATGCACAACAGTTTCCCCTTCCAGGGGAGTGCTAGCTAAGTTTAGGAATCATCTCCATTTGTGCCCCAGCTCCTTAATAGCTTAGGCATATGGAAATGGTTTTTAAACGTGGCCTCAAGGTGGGAACTGGACCACGCTCAGTTGAAAAGGTGGTCCGCCCCTAATCCAGGGTGTTATGCGATTACGTGCCCATTGGATGGTTTGCAGTCAGGGGCATCCGACTGTATTCTTACGGAGCCTCCCAGATACCGGTCCACCTCCGGGAGTAACGGCGACTTGCTGCGGTATGGGGCTCTACCGCAGTCGACCACATTGCTTCCCCTATCCCTTAACTTCAGGCTGCCGAACGGTCTCACCCTAGTAGGCAGCTAACGAACAAGATGCAAAATGAGCAACAAAAACCTGGCCTCGGATCCCTGCACGGGTAAAGATGCCGCCCTTGGACTAGGCATTAAAAAAGTCCACAATTCGTCGGGAACCGTACAGACGGCGCCGACCAGGCCTCCACGGCAACAAAAAAATCTTCCGGCCACCTGTGCGAGCTAGCGGAAGAACTAAACCCCTTGAGGGCAAGTCCAATTCCGCAGCAGCCGGCAAAGCTAGCCCCAAAAGCAACGTCCGACTGAGCAAGCACAGGAGGCCCGTCCCACGCCCGTACCGGGCACCTCTTGTAAGCAGGTGGCTGGTAACAGCACTAAATCCTCCACGGACAAAAGTACTGCCTCCACCGCTGCAAAGCTACCTCGCAAGCCGGCTGAACCCCTTGAGGGTTCCAAGGCAAATAAGCGAATCCCGACTTAGGTCCACAACCAGCGGAACATTCGCAATGCCGTCAAAATCGTTGAGAAACTTGGCAACTCTCCCAGCGACAAGTTGACGGCAGAGCAAAAAAGTTCTCTGGCCTGGGCCATGCAAACTCTTTCGTATGATAAAGTTCGATGCGAACATTTTGTTGGATTGGGCTGATTATGTTTGATTGAGTATAAAATGTTCAATGTTCTAATACCGAATGTTGTGTCAAAAACTAACATATGTAATTCATAATTTCTCTCTGGGAATTTGCACATATCAAACATATTACATTCAAATCACGTCAAACACCAATGTCAATAGCGTATGTAAACTGACTTTCTAAGAATAGTTATAACAGTGGTGTTGCGTTGATTTTGAATAACATAAACACTTACATACATATATTAAATTGTGCACGTCCGACAACGTTGTAAGCTAAAACTTTTCATATATTTTATCTTATACATGCAATTTAAAATAGGCAACTTTCGTACCACAAAGGTAAATTTTTTTTCCGATAACATGGGTATAAAAATAAATTGTTTTTTGACAACTCCTCTCCAATCTTAAATAATAAAACATTGATAGCATACATAGGCGAATAGGCTTTAATATTTCTATTTCTATACTGGATGAATTAGATACGTACTTGTGTATGTACACGAGATGTAATAGCTATAATTTGGTACATATTTACACTTTAAGCGTAATTTCTAATTAAATAAAAAATCTAATATGTGAATGAATTGAAACAAAAAATGAGTGAGTAAATTGATTAATGGTGGTAACGAAGTGAAGTGGTAAGTGGTGTTTACATAGGGACATCTACAAAAATCAGTGCTAAATTAGATGTCAAGGCAGGGAGGGATATAAGAAGCACGAGCGCCATTTCACCTGGGCAGCTCATAACTTATTTATGCCCCTTTTTTCCCTTAGCAGCGTTTTTTTGTTAGTTAGAGAGACCAGTGCACCAAATAAATTTTTTTGTGATAAATAAACAGGGACTCTGAAATAAAATGTAATGGGGTCTAGTGCTATGAGGAAAGGTCGCGAACCACCCACCACTGTTTTGCTAGCCAATATACGGGTCCCGATAGACCTACTCCTCACGGCATGAGCAGGTAAGAAGACCTTAAGTCCTTTTTGGATAATTTCCAATTCTAATTCCCAATAAACCTTACAATGTCGAAACGAAACGAGCTACATGTGCGAACCCAAAGCCAACATTTGCTGAAATGGTATCCGATTCACTGACTCAGGAAACAGCGTCACTTTTGAGTAAGCCTGCATACAAAGCTCATTGCGTGGAAGTGGAAAGGCCAGATTGGGTAGACACAATTTTGGAAGTACTGAAGGGATTACAACAGAAAAATGTCGGAGTTATAAAGTGCTTCAAGTGCGGTAACCCAAGTCACATTGCACGTCATTGCAGCACCGGTCATGGTAGTTGCAACTTGGCTGGTCGTAAACGCAAAGCTGGAGGAGATAAGCAAAAGCGAGTCATATGTAAAGATCGAGAACTTGCCTCAGCTATTGAATGTCGTGTGATACCTATCTCGCAAACTGGAAAGAAATCGAGCAGTCTTACCGTTAAAGGAGATGTGGATGGCAAGGAGCATGTACTGACTTTAGATACGGGCGCATCTCAGTCTTTAATTCTATCTGATTTGGTCAACTAGAGAGTAAAGACATTACCTGGAGCAAGATTGCGTACGATTACTGGTGAGTAGAACCAAGTCCAGGGACAAGTGGTATGTGAAGTCTTAATTGGGGAGGTCATGGTTCTACACAAATTCGTTGTGGCAGAGATCGTTGATGAAGTCATATTGGGAGTGGATTTCTTAGTTGACTATGACATCAGAATTGATATGCAGAGAAGGATTATGCAGTATAAGAATAACGACGTGCCACTTAAATTCAGTTTGGAGAAGGGGTTCAGCAGTAAGCGAGTGCTGGTGGAGGCGATTGGACAAAGACCACCAAGGTCAAAGAAAGTAAAGCGGGCAAATGTTGATGGAATGAATGGGCCAAACAAATCAAAACCCAAGGTACCCGCGAGAAAAACACGGGCATTGCCAAATCCTAATGGCTGCAGTAAAATGAATGAAAGAATGCAAGGGTGGTTTCAAGCCAGCGCGCACTACTGTTGTGAAACGTCAAGACGATACTGATGATGCAAAGTCAATCCGTCAAAATCAAGCCCTGCGAAGTAGGTCTTCATTGGCCAAAGAACAGAGTGTGAGGGAACGGCCTAGGGTAATGAGTAGTGAGATGAAACACAGGTACGACAAGAAAAATAATTCGGCAGGTTTCCAGGAGGAAGATTTGGTACTGCTATACAACCCTCACCGGCGGAAAGGTGTTCCATCCGAATTGTGGTGCAGTTGGGAAGGCCCGTGCAGAGTTGTGAAGAGGATCAATGATGACATTTACCGCATACAAACAATTGGGAAACCACGAAGCAGAAGGGTGGTTCATTTGGAGAGGCTAGCAGCGGTTAGATCGAGGGATTTTTTCCCTGTTTTGTTTTTTTGTGTTGTATTTTTATCTCCGTTCATGAGGTAAAGAGTTTTAAATACCCTGCTTACAGATTTTGTTTCATACGAATTTCGCTGTATGTAACCGAAACAAGCCCACTCCCATTTCCCTGAGCCAGACCGTAGCATAGCAAGGTATGCAGACCAGTCTCGGAAGCATGCGCCTGACCCTTCTTCAGTAGCACACGGCAGCATTCGGGAGAAAGAAGTTCGTTACAGTTCGAAGTCAGAAAAATGTATTTTCGTGAGCTATAGCGACGAAACGAAAGCGTACCGTTTATATAGAAAATCAGATCAGAAGTTTTTGATAAGCCGTGATGTAACCTTTATTGAACTTTCAAATAATACCATAACCCCGAGCTATCGGCAATTAGTTGTAGATGTTGGGGCTGACAATGTATCATGTGACAGCAACAATTTTGAAGGGGATGTGGAGCAGGAATTGTCGCATCTCATTGAAATTGACAGCGATTCTGAAGGTGAGTTCGACCTCCTACTGACAGTTCTTCTGATGATTTTAGGGAGCCTGTGGACACAAAAGTGTGGCGTTCGTCGCTCCAAACGTATCGCTGGTAAAACGAGCAAGATAAGAGTATTATGTGATGCCATTAATATGTACGACCCGGTTACGTATAATGAGGCGGTCAGATCCAGTGAAGCCGATGATTGGATTGAGGCAATGGACGAAGAGATGGAGTCGCTTAATTCAAACAAAACTTGGTATCCTATAAATCTACCAGCGAACAAGAAGACTATAGACGAAATGCGTTTACAAAATGAAGCGTGATGCAAATGGTGCACTTGTACGACGAATGACGAGACTTGTAGTCAAAGGTTATTCGCAGAAAGAGGGAGTTGATTATACGGAGACATTTGCACACGTTGTTCGGTATACTTCAATAAGGTTCCTGTTGGCCATAGCTTCAAAGTACGATCTTTTCATTCATCAGTTGGATGCTGTGACTGCCTTCCTTAATGGTGAGTTAGAAGAGGAGGTCTACATGAAGCAACCCGAAGGTTTCGAGGACGGCACTGGTAGAGTGTGTCATCTGGTCAAGTCGATCTATGGCCTGAAGCAGGAAAGTTGTATTTGGAACGAGCAGCTTAACGCAGTTTTAGTTAAGTTTAGCCACGTTGTTCAATGTATCTATTTTCACGTAAGTCAGAAGCGCATGGTATACATATATTGCCATTTATGTCGATGACGTGCTGATATTTTCGAACGATGCAAAAACAACTCACCTAATAAAACGGAGTTGTCGTCGAAATTTCGAATGAAGGACATGTGATTGGCATATTCAGTATTGGGAATGCGCATTCATAGAGATGAGGCAAATAAAACGTACACAATTGATTAATCTGAGTACATTCGGAGTGTACTTCAGCGTTTTGGTATGGGAGATTGCGATCCAATTTCCACCCCGATTGATTTATGTCAAAGGTTAACAAAAGAAATGTGCGCACAAAAGGACGAAGCTGCGATGGAAATGAAAGACGTTCCATACATGGAAGCAATTGGTTGTTTGCTGTACGTTGAACAAAATACCCGTCCTGACATATGCTACGCTGTTAATTTGTTAAGCCGTTTCTCGCATAATCCTGGTCGAGCCAATTGGTTGGCCGTTAAGCGCATCATGAGGGTACAATTAACAGGGGCATAGTATACACTAATAGCAGCGAAGGTCTTGTTGGTTATTGTGACTCAGATTGGGCTGCAGATGTCAATGAAAGGCGTTCGACTTCTGGCTACGTCTTCACCATGCAAGGTGACGCAATTGCATGGCCAACATTCCCGGCCATGCTACAAGTTTCAGGTATGGCGGTCGTGGAGTGGCTTAAAATAATATTCGATGAGTGCATAAGGCTGAAATGCTCGTGTATCTTTCCTACCAAAGGCGGGGAAGATAGGTAACGTGTATCCCAAAGACTATAGACCAATTAGCTTAACATCATTTCTGCTCAAAATCTTTGAGAGGCTGATAGCTGTGTACATAAAGTACAACGTAGATGAAAAGCTGCTCTCCACAACACAACATGCGTACACCAAAGGCAAGTCGGTAGACACTGCATTGCATAGGGTGGTAATAAGCATAGAGAAATACCTGGAATATAAGGATTATGCTCTAGGAGTCTTCCTGGACATTGCCGGGGCTTTCAATAATGTTTCTAAATGGGCGATTATGAATGAAAATAAAATACGTCCTGCCTTAATCAGATGGATCGGCTGCATGTTAAATTGCAGGAAGATTACATCACAATGAGGATTGTACGAGGCCACGAAATCAGTGGACAGGGCGAACCCCTAATGCAACTACGCAAATCGATACTCGATTCTCGATTTAATTTATAACCACCCACACCATCACCGCCATATGCATGGGCGTGAATGTAAATTCACGTGAATGGGTGCCTTTTGTCAGCACTCCTGTATATGCATGTCGGGGTGGATATGTGGGTGCCTTTCTCAAAAACGGAGGATTTTGCGGGTCAACGGTTGTCGCTTTCGATACAATCGGCTTCTTGGATTCTAACAGCCAACCTGCATGTACTTGTCGCCAGCAATCTCCGCCGTTTCATACAACTATTCACAAGGTAATATTAATAAATTGTATAATATTTATCTCTATCCAATAAAATATCCATATTATAACGATATCCATATTATAACGAAAAATTCTCGTCTTCTCTTATTCTTATTCCAAACGCAAATTTCCCATTGAGATCAACCCCGGTGCGCCCACCTACCTCAAGGATCAGACGCACCCCGGCCGAAAATTTGGTCCTTTCTCCCCGTAACAAGGAACTAACGCCTATATACAGTCCACATCCATACAAAACATTATATACACTTTCTTGGTGATACAATCCACATTAAGCAGCATTTGACATCTTGGTGATAAATTTTGTTGGTAAAATTATCGTGGTGATACACTATTGGTGGGATTTTCAAAGTTTTTTGGTGATACTCGTCATCCACATTACTCAACAATTAAACAAACTCTTGGTAAAATACGGAGCAAGCGACAGCCAGCTGAAGCCACTTAAACGCCACAAGCTACTTGCCACGCCAAGCCAGCAAATCGCCAAATAAAAGTGCAATATATCTTGCCTCATTTTTTTTGGTTATAAAAATAAATAAAACAGTGTATAAAACCTATTCAAAGTGCCACACGCGTATTGATTGTAATTAACCGCGAAGAGTGTGAAAAATTTTAAGTGTCGAAAAGAGAATTAAGAGCAAACGCGGCACATTAACGTTGTCTCAGATTCCTTGGGACTATCTGGTCTGTCCCCCCACCAGCGGTAAGGCTCTCCGGACACGACACAAGGAAGAGGTGCACATAACCTCATTTTCACAAAAATTTCACCCCATTCGATTACGGCAAATTTCAGTTTCTTTTATGCGTCACTATTATTTTCACTAGTTTTTCTAATTAATCTTTGTTACACAGTTTTGTTCTTTCTTGCACAAGATTTATTTCACGGTTTCACAATTTTCATCGAGTTTATATCAACGTGCGCACTTATTTTATAATAAAAATTGAACGTTGAAGTGGCGAGTGGCCCCTTTATTTCCACCAAAGACACTGTTGTTGTTCTCCCCGTCTCCTTGCTTTTTCGGTACCAAATCAGCTGCAAAGGCAGAAAATATAAACAAATTCAAAGCAATGAAAAAGTTGTGCGTGATTTAATAGTTGTTCGTTGGGTGATTCGCTCAGGTTTTTCCACTCTTATATCCCTTTTCTAATTCACATCTTTTCATCTCTGAACATGGAATCGTACAAGAGATTGGCCGATCGAATAATCGAGTTCGAGGCCGACTTTAATAACATTAGTGCGGCTCTGCACACAGTACACACTCTTGTAATACAGCAAAAAGAGCTGCAAACTAAGTGGAAAAAAACAGAGACCGCCCTCGATGAGTTACTTGACCCTGAAACGCTTGAAGCAAAAAAGATTTCAGCGATCAAAGTCAAGCATAAGGCGGCATATGCCGTATTGCTGAGATGCATGTATAACATGGCTGAACTTCAAGCTAAATTGAAGCAGGAAATAGATAGGGAGGTTCGTCCTGAAGGAAAACACGGGCGCGAACATAGTATCCGGCTGCCAGCTTGCGGTACCGAGGTATACAAGGGTGACTACCTATCTTGGCCAACATTTCGCGACCTGTTCACGGCCATCTACAAAACCAACAGTCGCCTAAGCCCGGTAGAAAAGTTGTTCCACCTTAACCAAAAGACACAAGGTGAGGCAAAAGACATCTTCAAGAAATGTCCCTTGACAAATGAAGGCTTCGAGATAGCTCGGAAAAACCTATGTGAGAGATACGAGAATAAACGGATTCTCGTAAACTCACAACTACAAATTTTGTTCAATCTAAAAAGATAGATAGCGAGTGTGGCAGCTCCATTAAAACTTTACAACGCGACATAAATAGCTGTTTGGCATCCTTAAAAACCCATCGGATAGATGGTTCAAATTGGGATGCGATCATCACCTATTTATGCTCCACAAAATTACCAGAGAATACGTTGGCTCTATGGGAGCAGAGCATTGATCACAAAACGGCCATATCGAAGTGGGAGGATATGGACAATTTGCAATCTAATCGATTTCAGACACTTGAAACAGTGTCTGGTCTCACAGGAAATGCCACTTCTAAAGTGCAAAAATCAAGCGCGTCGCGACAATCGACAGAAACCCCTACGAAAAGACTTGGTGCTTTTCAAACAAAAGTATCCAAGCAAACAACAAAACCAATTTGTAAAATGTGCAAATCTACGGAGCACAGATTATACAACTGTTCACGCCTTTGCGATTTAACCCCGGTAGAAAGGATTAAATTCGTTAAATCCACAAACGGCTGCCTGAACAGTTTATCCCCAGGACACACAGTGACGAGGTGCACCAGTTCGTACAACTGTTCCAAATGCCACTCTCGTCACCACACGCTCCTGCATGCGGACACACTGCAAAAAACTGCGGTACACAACCCTTTCAAAGATGCGGATAATACCCCTTCAACTTCGGCACATGCACGGAAAAGACAGGAGTGGGGGGAACCATCTTCCTCCTCGAACCAGAATGTCAAATCCTGCCATGCCAATTCCAGCACAGGCATGTTATTAAGAACTGCTCGCGTACACACTCACCATAATCGTACCGACTTCTTCGGGCGGGCATTAATTGATTCTGGGTCTGAATGTGCCTTTATAACTGAAAGACTGAAACGCAGAATCAATTTGCCAGCGAAAAAAGTGCATGCCCAGGTTTCAGGCATCACAAATGTGGTGTCAGCTCAGGTGAAAGAAATATCCAACATCGAGTTAAGTTCACCAGTGGATCCCTGCTTCAGCCTGACTATACCCATTCTCGTTCTAGCTAAACTCACTGGGAATCTTCCATCCTGCCATATCAACGCAATGACTATGCAGGCATTCCCAGACTTAGTTTTGGCAGACAAGAGGTTCTACGTCAACGAAGACGTAGACCTCATACTTGGCGGAGACATATATCCCCAAATCATATTAAGTGAACTTAAGAAAAACGTGCTTAAAACACTTCTGGCCCAAAGGACAGTGTTCGGTTGGATACTAACTTGTCGAATCGAAGCACCGAATCCAACGAAGAGCATCATGTCCTTCTACAAAGAGGTTGCGTTAGACAACCAAATAAAAGCTTTCTGGCAGCTAGAAAATGTTCCCAAAAATAAAATATTAAATGAAGAGGAAAAGTATTGCGAACAACTATTTAAAGAAACAAGGAAACGAAATGAGAATGGAAGGTACACCGTATCACTACCCTAATAATATTAATTTAGGACCGTCCCTGAAGCGTGCATGCTCTCAATTCTTCCGGAATGAGGGGCGGCTAATAAAAACCCCAGATTTAGGTGAAGAGTATGTACGAGTGTTGTCAAAATATGAAACGCTCGGACATATGAGAAAAATAAAAAACAATATTCCATCCGACGATTCGGACAATTATTTCCTGCCCCACCACGCCGTTGTAAACGCAGAAAGTACAACCACCAAAGTACGCCTCGAGCGCTACGGCGAATGGCACCGGCTTGAACGATATTCTCCTCCCAGGCCCAGTTATACAATCCGATTTACCCATATTAATTTTACGATGGAGGCTATACCGTTTCGTCTTTAATAGCGACATCGAAAAGATGTATCCTTGATAGGTTCTCCGACCTTTCAAGGGCGCTGCGGGTCCAAAAACTAAAGTTTCCTCAAACAGGCAGTCTCACTCAATAGCACCTGATGAAATCGAAACTACGACACAAAGATTGATAGCTATATGCCACAGGAAATACTATCAAGCAGAGTATGCCAATTTGAAGTCAGGGAAAACAATTCATGGGAAGAGCGAGATTTTACCCTTAAACCCATTCATCGATACTGAAGGTATAATCAGAATCGGTCGTCGGATTAACGCATCCAAAGATATGCCCTACAACGAACGTCACTCCATTATCCTGCCATACACTTGTAGGATAACCAGACACTTAGTTGAATTTATACATAAGATCTCCCTCCATGGAGAAAACCAGCTGATGGTGCGCTTTATTCGTACTCACTACTGGATACCGCGTGTTAAAAACATGATTAGGATGGTCATCCATAACTGTAAAGTCTGAATTATTTACAAGAAGCGGGCACAAACCCAACTCATGGCAATCCTTCCAAAGGAGCGCACTACCTTTGCTAGGGCCTTCACATATTCAGGGGTAGAATTCGCCGGACCATTTGACATAAAGTCTTACCGAGGGAGAGGGTCTAGGACCTCAAAGGGATATGTCTGTTCGTTCGTCTGCTTTTCGACGAAAGCTATTCATCTTGAAGCGACAAACGACCCTAGTACCGGTTCCTCTCTGGCTGCCTTCGCCAGACGAGGATGCCCAAAAGACATATACTCCGAAAATGGTACTAACTTTGTCGGAGCTTCACGATCTTTACGATCCGAGTTTAAGGCATTTCCGCGTGAAGCAAAGGACGGCACAATGAATAAATATAGCCATCAAATTCTCGCATGTCATTTCATACCCCCAAGTGCTCCTCACATGGGAGGCTTGTGGGAAGCAGGGGTAAACATTTTAAAGCCCGTTATAAGAAGATGTCGTCCGACCACAAAGATACATTTGAAGAGATTAAAACTAACTGTCTTATCCCTTAACTCCAGACCCCTCAGTCCCATATCCAAAGAACCTTCCGACCTGGAGCCCCATACTCCAGCCACTTTCTCGTGGCTGGGCATCTGTTAGCTCCACCCAGAATCGACTGCAACGAATATCCTGATTCAATAGTTAACAGATGGCAGAAAATGAAGGCTCTCCACCAGACATTCTGCAAAAGATGGAAATCGGAATATCTCACCGAGATCCAGAAACGATACAAGTGGAAACATCTACAATCCAACGTAAAACCCGGGGACTTTGTCGTCATAGAAGAGGACAAGCTCCAACCCAACGGATGAAGAATGGGTAGAATCGTCAAAATACACCCAGGCTCCGATAACCGTGTGCGTGTTGTTGACGTCAATACAATCAAGGGACAAATTACCAGACCAATTGCGAAATTGGTACTACTTCCGACCAAAGACAAGGAAGATGAAATGTAAAGGCCAAAATTCCGCCTTGCAAAACCCAAACAAAAAATATTATATTTATAAAGTCCCACAATCATCCCACAATTCACTCGCTCACCCCGAGCGAGGACACCAGAAACCATCCTACTCACTCGTTATCCCGTAGCGAGTATACCAGAAAAGCCCTAACACCGATCCGCTATCTACTACAGAACAGAAATGCCCTCGGCCCATTTTCATTAAAAAATTCCAAAAGTCAACCCAAAATTCACTCGCTCACTCCGAGCGAGGACACCAGAACCCTAATGCAGACCCTCGGTCAGCCACAAAAGATATGAACCCGGCCAAAGCCACGAGGCCAACAGAATTTAGAATAGATTTTTAAAGAGTTTTCAAACATTTCTCCGATTAAGGTGAATTTCAGTAAGCTTAAAAACCGACAGCTTTGTCTCACAATTTTCTTAATATAAAAACATAAATTTCGACAATGTTCATAAAAACATTAAAACTTTTTACATTTTTTGTGAATAAGTGGGTTGAGCTTTAAAATATGATGGAAAATTGCGAACGTGCCTTTGTTGAAGATGAACTTTAGTTCAGGGCTTATAGTGTTGCTCGACTCAAAAGAAAATGCAATTCGAAAGCTAGAATATTACATCAAAAACAGCATAACATTTTCAAAAAAAAAAGGTGTGTTGTCCAAAATTGACATTTTTTAATATACCTTATATTTTAAACTGATTATTTCGACGGCTCAGCAGAATATCACCCTATCTCGGCTGTCTTTTCGAAAAAGCGCTGTCTCAGACAACGCCCTATCTCAGAATCCGGTTGAAGAACGGCCGGTCTTAGAAAACACGACATGCTTCTGGTAGTTACGTTATGACAATTTCAAAATTAAAGTTCTGTTTCAAAATTTTTCTTGATCATATTTATATGTATATTTCCCTTGGCCATGAAAATCTTATTTATAATTAACACCACCCTTTTTCTATTCTTTCAAACATTTTTTTAATATAAAGTTTGCTAAATCAAGATAAAGGCTTTCATACGAACTTGCAGAGTTTGGAAGAAAAAATCTCAATTTAAGTGTTTTCTTTAGCAGAACTTCGTTATGAGATGAAAACAGTGATGCCCAAAAATCTTATGCCCACCGCAAGGTTTCGATTTCGTGCACAGATCTATAGGGGAATGACGCCAATGTTTATTAATTTGCAAAACAAGATTTTTATAAAAAATTGTTGTTCATTACGCAGTAGAAATATCATTTTGATCATTTTTTAGGAATTTTAGCATGGCATTATAGAGCTGCTCTCATTTCTTTAAAATTAGAAGGCACATACCGCTATAATAAATTGTATCAGAAGCACCAATGACTAAAATATATATTACGAGGGGGCTGTCGTCGAACTGCGAAACCTAATATCTATTTTTCGGAAGCTCACTTGGGAAAGCAGAGAAATAACTTTTTGCTTTATCACAGACAATACAATCTCGCTCCATTCAAGACCCACATCTCAGCGGAAAATTCTAAAGAAGTAAAAGCTAATATCCAATTTTTCAAAAACAATGCATCTGTAAGTTCATTTGAAACCTTTTATCGACCGAGGGTCCCATACTTAAGCCCTTAACCTCTGCTTTCGCCTTTTTCAGTGCGAATTTAAGTACCAGTTGAGGTTCTTATCTTATTATCATTATACTCAGTTGAGCAGAGCTCACAGAGTATATTAACTTTGATTGGATAACGGTTGGTTTTACAGGTATAAAGGAATCGAGATAGATATATACTTCCATATATCAAAATCATCAGGATCGAAAAAAAATTTGATTGAGCCATGTCCGTCCGTCCGTCCACCTGTTAACACGATAACGTGAGCAAATTTTGAGGTATCTTGATGAAATTTGGTACGTAGCTTCGTGAGCACTCATCTCAGATCGCTATTTAAAACGAACGATATCGGACTATAACCACGCCCACTTTTTCGGTATCGAAAATTCCGAAAAATCGAAAAAGTGCGATAATTCATTACCAAAGACGGATAAAGCGATGAAATTTGGTAGGTGAGTTGAACTTATGATGCAGAATAGAAAATTAGTAAACTTTTGGGCAATGGGCGTGGCACCGCCCACTTTTAAAAGAAGGTAATTTAGAAGTTTTGCAAGCTGTAATTTGGCAGTCGTTGAAGATATCATGATGAAGTTTGGCAGGAACGTTACTCCTATTACTATATGTATGCGCAATAAAAAATAGCAAAATCGGAGAACGACCACGCCCACTTATAAAATATCTTTGCAGTATATAAGTAAATTATATAAAAATTCAACTCCAGTAATGATATGGTGCAACAAAATACAAAAATAAAAGAAAATTTCAAAATGGGCGTGGATCCGCCCTTTTTAATTTAATTCGTCTAGAATACTTTTAATGCCATAAGTCGAACAAAGATTTACCAATCCTTGCCAAATTTGGTAGGGGCTTAGATTCTAGGACGATAACTTATTTCTGTGAAAAAGGGCGAAATCGGTTGAAGCCACGCCCAGTTTTTATACACAGTCGACCGTCTGTCCTTCCGCTCGGCCGTTAACACGATAACTTGAGCAAAAATCGATATATCTATACTAAACTCAGTTCACGTACTTATCTGAACTCACTTTGTATTGGTATAAAAAATGGCCGAAATCCGACTATGACCATGCTCACTTTTTCGATATCGAAAATTACGAAAAATGCAAAAAATGCCATAATTCTATACCAAATACGAAAAAAGGGATGAAACATGGTAATTGGATTGGTTTATTGACGCAAAATATAACTTTAGAAACAAATTTTGTAAAATGGGTGTGACACCTACGATAAGTAGAAGAATGAAAAAGTTCTGCAGGGCGAAATAAAAAATCCTTGGAATCTTGGCAGGAATACTGTTCATGGTATTACATATATAAATAAATTAGCGGTACCCGACAGGTGATATTCTGGGTCACCCTGTTCCACATTTTGGTCAATATCTCGAAAACGCCTTCACATATACAACTACCACCACTCCTTTTAATAGACTCATTAATACCTTTAATTTGATACCCATATCGTACAAACACATTCTAGAGTCACCCCTGTTCCACCTTTATGGCGATATCTCGAAAAGGCTATAGATCTAAGCCCACGCCCTTTTAAAATACTCATTAACACCTTTCATTTGATACCCATATCGTACAAACATATTCTAGAGTCACCCCTGGTCCACCTTTATGGCGATATCTCGAAAAGGCGAACACCTAAATAACTAAGGCCCACTCCCTTTTAAAAAGACCCATTAACACCTTTCATTTGACACCCATATCGTACACACAAATTCTAGAGTCACCGCTGGTCCACCTTTATGGCGATATCTCGAAAAGGCGTCCACCTATAGAACTATGGCCCACTCCCTTTTAAAATACTCATTACTTACGTTTGATACCCATATTGTACAAACGCATTCTAGAGTCACCCCTGGTCCACCTTTATGGCGATATCTCGAAAAGGCGAACGCCTATACAACTACCACCACTCCCTTTTAAAAACTCATTAATACATTTAATTTGATACCCATATCGTTCAAACAAATTCTAGAGTCACCCCTGGTCCACCTTTATGGCGATATCTCGAAAAGGCGTCCACCTATAGAACTAAGCCCCACGCCCTTTTAAAATACTCATTAACACCTTTCGTTTGATACCCATATTATACAAACGCATTCTAGAGTCACCCCTGGTCCACCTTTATGGAAATATCTCGAAAAGGCGTCCACCTATGGAACTAAGGCCCACTCCCTTTCAAAATACTCATTAACACCTTTCATTTTATACCCATATCGTACAAACAAATTCTAGGGTCACCCCTGGTCCACCTTTATGGCGATATCTCGAAAAGGCGTCCAGCTATAGAACTAAGGCACACTCCCTTTTAAAATAATCATTAACACCTTTCGTTTGATACCCATATTGTACAAACGTATTCTAGAGTCACCCCTGGTCCACCTTTATGGTGATATCTCGACCACCTATACAACTACCACCACTCCTTTTTAAAACCCTCATTAATACATTTAATTTGATACCAATATCGTACAAACAAATTCTAAAGTCACCCCTGGTCTACCTTTATGGCGATATCTCGAAACGTCGTCCACCTATGGAACTAAGGGTCACTCCCTTTTAAAATACTCATTAACACCTTTCATTTGATACCCGTATCGTACAAACAAATTCTAGAGTCAGTCATCTCGAAAAGGCGACCACCTATAGAACTATGGCCCACTCCCTCATAAAATACTCTTTAATACCTTTCGTTTGATACACATGTCAAACAACCACATTCCAGGGTTACCCTCGGTTCATTTTCCTACATGGTTATTTTCCCTTATCTTGTCACCATAGCCTGAACTGAGTATGTAACCTATTAATTTGAAAATTCTGATATTAAGAACCTTTGCCGGTAAACCGTTGGATTTTATTGCACGGGATGCTGAAAAGGAGGCAGTTCCACCACCAATCAATAAAGATGGTAGATGTTAGCAGATCCGCTGAGCTCGCTAGCAGTGTCACTAAACAGGGATAAAAATGAAATTTTGATCTTTTTTGGTAATAGAAATTTTAATAATTTCACCTGTGGACAATGTCGCTGCTGGTGATGAGCAATCTATGCCACCTGTAGTCTTTTGTACACGCCTCGTTATTAATCATAAAACCTAGATTTTAAACATAATAAAAATAGATTTGTTAAGCTTTTAGTCAAAAGCAGGCGGTTTGGGGGTACTTAACGTCCCGCATTTTATACCTAATTCACTTTGGTATATCATTTTCCGCTCTAAGTGCCATTGTCAAACTCTACAGCTTATAGCTATCAGTTGCTCAGAAATCAATACAGATTTTTTTCGTGAGTCCAAGTTCATGTTAAAAGTAATTTCTTTAATAATTTGGGAAAAATTTAAACAACGTGACATCAGGACGGACAAGGCGACAGCTGTTTCGATTATACCTTGTAAATCTCTTCAAAGCCTTTTCTCCCGGGAGTGGGAGTCGAACTCGCACTCCTACGATAGTTGAAATGGTTGTAAACGCATTCAGCTACGTCATGCCTGTTGTAAAGTTCTTCCCAATTGCCTTCTTTTTTGCATATTTTAATCTTTTACACATTGCATACTTCGTATGCAATTATGTGTTAAAGCTATGCTTGGTACGGCGGTTTTCAAAGAAACTTTGGTTTTTGTTGCTGTTTTCGTTCTATTTATAGAACTACAACGAATTAACCAATTTTGTCTGTTTGTATGATTTTAATAATCGGGGATTGCCCATATTGCTTTTCTAAATGTATGAAAACATTTATTTGAAGTAATTTTTTAATTTTATAATTTATTTAATAATTTGGGAAAAATTTAAACAACGTGACATCAGGACGGACAAGGCGACAGCTGTTTCGATTATACCTTGTAAATCTCTTCAAAGCCTTTTCTCCCGGGAGTGGGAGTCGAACTCGCACTCCTACGATAGTTGAAATGGTTGTAAACGCATTCAGCTACGTCATGCCTGTTGTAAAGTTCTTCCCAATTGCCTTCTTTTTTGCATATTTTAATCTTTTACACATTGCATACTTCGTATGCAATTATGTGTTAAAGCTATGCTTGGTACGGCGGTTTTCAAAGAAACTTTGGTTTTTGTTGCTGTTTTCGTTCTATTTATAGAACTACAACGAATTAACCAATTTTGTCTGTTTGTATGATTTTAATAATCGGGGATTGCCCATATTGCTTTTCTAAATGTATGAAAACATTTATTTGAAGCAATTTTTTAATTTTATAATTTATTTAATAATTTGGGAAAAATTTAAACAACGCGACATCAGGACGGACAAGGCGACAGCTGTTTCGATTATACCTTGTAAATCTCTTCAAAGCCTTTTCTCCCGGGAGTGGGAGTCGAACTCGCACTCCTACGATAGTTGAAATGGTTGTAAACGCATTCAGCTACGTCATGCCTGTTGTAAAGTTCTTCCCAATTGCCTTCTTTTTTGCATATTTAATCTTTTACACATTGCATACTTCGTATGCAATTATGTGTTAAAGCTATGCTTGGTACGGCGGTTTTCAAAGAAACTTTGGGTTTTGTTGCTGTTTTCGTTCTATTTATAGAACTACAACGAATTAACCAATTTTGTCTGTTTTTATGATTTTAATAATCGGGGATTGCCCATATTGCTTTTCTAAATGTATGAAAACATTTATTTGAAGCAATTTTTTAATTTTATAATTTATTTAATAATTTGGGAAAAATTTAAACAACGTGACATCAGGACGGACAAGGCGACAGCTGTTTCGATTATACATTGTAAATCTCTTCAAAGCCTTTTCTCCCGGGAGTGGGAGTCGAACTTGCACTCCTACGATAGTTGAAATGGTTGTAAACGCATTCAGCTACGTCATGCCTGTTGTAAAGTTCTTCCCAATTGCCTTCTTTTTTGCATATTTTAATCTTTTACACATTGCATACTTCGTATGCAATTATGTGTTAAAGCTATGCTTGGTACGGCGGTTTTCAAGAAACTTTGGTTTTTGTTGCTGTTTTCGTTCTATTTATAGAACTACAACGAATTAACCAATTTTGTCTGTTTGTATGATTTTAATAATCGGAGATTGCCCATATTGCTTTTCTAAATGTATGAAAACATTTATTTGAAGCAATTTTTTAATTTTATAATTTATTTAATAATTTGGGAAAAATTTAAACAACGTGACATCAGGACGGACAAGGCGACAGCTGTTTCGATTATACATTGTAAATCTCTTCAAAGCCTTTTCTCCCGGGAGTGGGAGTCGAACTCGCACTCCTACGATAGTTGAAATGGTTGTAAACGCATTCAGCTACGTCATGCCTGTTGTAAAGTTCTTCCCAATTGCCTTCTTTTTTGCATATTTTAATCTTTTACACATTGCATACTTCGTTTTTCTGTTAACCTCATCTTCTCCTATTAGCGAACCTTTACCACCACTATCACAACCGAACTAGAAGGAGTTGTAAGATGTGTCGTTTAGAACTAGTGCTATAGGTGGCATGCCAACTCACTCGCTACACACAACAAAACTGATCAAAGAATCGATCAGTGATAGTTCTAGATGACGGTCAAGCAAATGCTCCTATGCAAATTAAATCGGACGTTGACATGAGCTCCGTACAGCAATCAATGCCAATGGATATTTCTGGTGCTATAGCTCCATTTGAACATGATGCACCAAATTCCCTGTACCTCTCACATGGAATTTATAGCTTCCACTTGGAGGCTATCTTTGTTTTTGTTGTTTTTTATATCGCTTAGCTTTACGTCTCTAATATTGCGCTGGGTATAGTATAGGGTTTACTTGACAGCATAAGAGGAGTTTCACTATTCGGCTCGTGAGGAGTTAAACGATTTACTAGGGCGTGCACAATAAGGAAGATTTCCCAATGAACGCAATTAAATAGCATATTAAAATAGCAATAGCAATCTTATTCTTCGTGATGTATATGCTGCCATATTTTTGTTGAGTAACATTTGCAGTTCAATACGTTTTACTGATATAGCAAATTCGGCTTATCGTGTATGCAGAGGCAAGCCACAAATTATACCAAACGATAGGAAATTTGTTGCAGATTTAATACTCAGTTTATAATACAAATATTTTTTCTTGGACAAAGTGCCTATACCCTTTTTGGGTAACGTGTTATTATCTGCATTTTATGGCTACTCTACTCGATATACTCGTTTGAAGATAAATGGAATAATATGGTTTGGGAATTGCATCGTCGTCTTAGTTACACCGAAAAGATTTATCCATATTTTTCGGGATCTGGCTTACAGTTGACTATACTAATGAATATGACTTACTCGATTACAGTCAGCTCATACATAGTTTTGTTCTTGCAGCAACAAAGCTATACCGATAGTTGATACAACCAATGTTCCAATGCGCTTATTTACGCGTCATAGTGGCTTCGAATTTAATGTTCACGCGTGGCAGTCCACCGAAGTTAACTGCCGCGAAACCAGCACAACAGAACCAATTGTTCTTGCAGCAGGAACGTAAAGTTCAAGAGTATATGTTGATACCGAGTGTGAAACGTGACAGGGATAGTCTCTTAAATACTTAAGTTTCACCGGAACCTACAACGCCCCCGAATCTAGATTTTGACCCTTTTTAACAAGTCTCCCAGCTCTGTCCCAGCAGTAGTTCCCTTTCGAATTACATACCAGCGCATGCTTATCAATTGCAGACGCATACACATTCCACCAGCAGCATCACTTGACTCGCAAGGCCGTTTATCAGAAGTAATTTTTTTATTTATATTGCAGTCCTTTGCTTGGAGTAACCCAGCATTTGTACCACAACTTTCGCACATGGCCGCAGCTCCTGTCCGCACATGGGCCAGAAGGTAGGACTGCCGGCAGAAATGCATATCCAAGCCTCGAAGGCTGCAAATATTGATTCCGAATTACGCTGGAATTGGAAAAACAAAATTTTTAATCAATAAGTTTGCAAAACAGAATTAATATTGTAACGAATTTACTTGCAAATCCTCTTATTTGCCCTTTTGCTAAGTTCGATCACTAAACTGTTGAATAAATAACTCCAATATTGAATAATGAAAAAAGGCCTTTATTAAAGTACTTCACAATAACACTTATACTTTGCAACTAGCTTCCTTAACAACCAAACTGATTGATAGCTCAAATGAAACTAACTTTCAAAATAATACCGCTATGGCCCGCTAGATAGCGTCTTAATCGAAACTGCTTGATAGCTCAAATCAAACTGAATTCCAGCGCCTCTACATTTGCTGCCTTTTACTCTCTGATTTCAACACTCGCATCTTCTAGGCGCTTCCAGAATCTACTAGTTGCCATCAGGTCTCAAACTTCTCAGCTGTAACTACAATTGCACGATTTTATAGCTTATCTCATTGCATACTTTCAGGAGTATCTCAGATATATGCATGTGTTTGTGCATTGACTCTCGCTGCTCGTATACGTACATGGTACATATGTGTAGACGCATGTATTGTTTCGTTTATGTAGATACATAATGATTGAATTATTGATGTGAATTCACGTCACTGCTTAGCATCGGCCTAGAGATAGCAGCACCCCTTAGTTTTACTAATATTCGTAACACTGCCCTTCACCTAAGTCTGATCGTCCCGATTAGACAAATCTGCCGATCTAAACGTTGCCAGCCTTTCCAAATGGACCACTTTCATTTTGGTTCGTGGTTTACCGATGGTTTGTATGCGGTACACTACATCGTTGATCCGTTTTACAACTTTGTATGGGCCTTCATAATTACACTGCAATTTCGGGGACAAACCTTTTGTACGTTGTGGGTTGTATAACAGCACCAAATCTCCTTCCTGAAAGCCTTCCGAGTTAATTGCTTTATCGTATCTGGCTTTCATCTTGTCACTCATAATCTTTGTTCGTTGCCTTATCAGATCATGTATTTCTCTTAGCTCTTCTTCCAAATCACTAGTGGATTTCTTGACATTTCTCTCCGCATTGGCATCTATCCCAAACTTCAAATCAGCTGGCATTCTAAGGTCATTGCCAAAAATTACTTTTGCAGGGGTTTGGCCCGTTGAATCATGCACTGCTGATCGGTAAGCCATCAAGAATAATGGTATGCGGGTATCCCACTCTTTATGGTACTTGTCTACTACTTTCCTTAAGTGCTCCTCCAATGTTCTATTGAATCCTTCTACCATACCATCGGATTCAGGATGCAATGCAGTTATCCGTGTTTTTCGAATGCCCAATGATTTACACATTTCCTGGAACACAGCCGATTCGAAATTCCTGACTTGGTCAGAATGTAACTCCATTGGTACACCATATCTTGCAACCCAATTGTTTATAAACACTTCTACTACCGTTTCCGCTTCTTGATTTGGGATTGGGTATACCTCTGGCCATTTGCTGAAATAATCCATAACTACCAGTACATATTTGTTTCCGCCGTTGCTAGTAGGAAATGGACCGGCGACATCCAATGGCGCACCTGAGTTATATTGCTTCATCTGGCCATGACTTCGGGTTCTGGGCCCTTTCGCTCTGCTGCAAACCTCGCAGTTCGCAATCCACTCAGTGACCGACTGACGGCAACCAAGCCAATAGAATCTCTGTTTAATCTTCTCGAGCGTCTTCATGATTCCAAGATGACCTCCACTTGGACCATTATGCAGCTCGCTGAGCACGTCAGGAATCCTCTTTCTGGGAACAACTATCAGTTTCTTCTTGCATTTACCATCCTCACTCTCCCATACTCGATGAAGGCAACCGGATATCAATTCTAAACTGTTCAACTGTGCCCAATATGACATCGCAATTGGACCCTCTGCTGATATCTCTTCTCTGTTTGGTCTTTCGTTTCGTTCGAGCCCTTGCACAACACGTGACAGATCTGTATCTTCTAGCTGACACTTTCTTAGCTGTTCCTTGTCCCATTCATCTGTACATGTTATAGTCATTGGCTGGACATCTATAATGTCTTCTTTAGCCTCTGCTTTTGAACAGTGCTTGCATTCCAAACTAAATGGTCTTCGTGACATTGCATCGACATTTCCATGGGTACTACCTTTTCGATGCTCAATGGAAAAGTCATAGCTTTGTAGTCACTCGATCCACCGTCCCAATTGTCCTTCCGGATTACGGAACTGCAGAAGCCACTTTAAAGCTGCGTGCTCTGTCCTGACACGGAATCGCTGGCCGTAGAGGTATTTGTGAAAATGTTTAATGCACTCTACCAATGCCAACAGCTCTCTCCGCGTAACGCAGTAGTTCCTCTCTGGTTTTCCAATCGAACGGCTGTAATATGCAACTACCTTCTCCTGTCCATCGACCAGTTGTGATAAAACGCCTCCTATAGCATATCCGCTCGCATCTGTATCTAGAATAAACGTTGCTCCTGGAATCGGATATACCAACATTGGGGCAGTGCACAAACGCTCTTTCAATGTTTGGAAAGCTACTTCTTGCTCCTTCTTCCATTCAAAAGCTTTATTATATCTTGTTAGCTCGTGGAGACTATGGGCTACGCTGACAAAATTTGGTACAAATCGGCGGTAATATGTGCACAACCCAAGCCAACTTTTCAATTAATGCCGATTCTGTGGTCTTGGCCAATCCTGTACTGCCTCTATCTTTTCATTCGCTGTAAGGATACCTTCTGTCGTTACCTTGTGACCCAAATAATTTACTTCCTTTTTAAACAGCGCACACTTTTTTGGACTTAACTTCAGACCAGCGCCAGCTATTCTCTGGAAGACTTCATCTAAGTTTTTAAGATGTTCATCAAAGTTCTTGCCCAATACGATGATGTCGTCCAGGTACACCAAGCATGTTTTCCAATGTAGTCCTTTCAATACCTGATCCATGAGTCTCTCGAAAGTAGCTGGTGCATTACATAGTCCAAAGGGCATTACTGTAAATTGCCAAAGACCATCTCCAACGCTGAAGGCTGTTTTCTCTTTGTCTTCCTCCTTCACTTCCACTTGCCAGTAGCCGCTTTTCAAGTCCAGTATGGAAAACCATTTCGTACCAGAGAGCGAGTCCAGAGTGTCGCCAATTCTTGGCAATGGGTAGCTATCCTTCTTCGTAACGTCATTCAACTTCCGGTAGTCCACGCAAAACCTCATTTTTCCATCTTTCTTCTTTACAAATACTACCGGTGAGCTCCAGGGACTAGCTGATGGTTCGATGACGCCGCTGTCGCTCATTTCTTGTATAATTTGACTCACAACTTCCCGCTTCGCCAGTGGAACACTACGTGGAGATTGACGTATTGGCCTCGCGTCTCCAGTGTCAATTTGATGTTTCACAACATTGGTGCGGCCTGGTTTGGAGCCATCCTGGTCAAATATGTTTGCGTACTTTAGGAGCAGTTGCTTGGCCTTACTCTGATAATCTTCCTCTATCCCCTCCGTCCATGCCGTGATGTCATTTGAAAGATCAGTATTACTAGATGAAACGTGTTCCTGGAGTTGTTCACAGTTAATAATTACTTCAGCCTCTTGGAATCTTCCCAAAATATCTCCTTTGGTCAGTTTGAGTGGTGACTTGAACTCATTGAGTACTCTTACCGGAATACGTCCATCTTGTTTTGTCATAGCCAGGGTTTTCCTACAAGTATGTTCGGTGCTGATTTGTTTGCTGCTTCGACAACCCACAATTTTTTTGTCCCACAATCTCCATTAACCTTTGCCCAGATGACTGCTTCGGATTTTGGTGGTATTTGCTGACTCTCTTCCACCAGCACTCGTATACTGCTGTAGCCTCTCTCGTAGCCGAAATTAAGTAGTACATCCATGTTCTTATATCGCATCGTCTTGCTTTGCATGTCGATCTTGATGCCCTGGTCGATTAAGAAGTCCACTCCAATTATGATTTCATCAACAATCTATGCCATTATAAAATTGTGTACTACCGTGATGTTCCCAATTGCGACTTCACATGATACTTCTCCTAGAACTGTGCTGTCTTCTCCAGTGGCTGTACGCAATCTTGCTCCATGCAATGGTCTTATCTTCTTGTTGACTAAATCCGCTCGAATAATGGAATGGGATGCACCCTTATCTACAGTCAGTAAACGTTCCTTTCCATCCACATGTCCTCCAACAGTAATATTGGTTGAACTTCTTCCAATTTGTGAGATAGAGATTATGGGGCATTCAATTGCGGGAGCCAGCTGTCGCCCCTTTCGTCTGACCGGATTTAGTTTAACGATTGAGTGGTCTTGGAGATTTGCTCATCTCCCTCTGCTCGGCGTTTACGACCACCCACATTTTTGGAACTGTTAGGGTTGGTGTTGCAATAACGCGCAATATACCCTGGCTTTCCACACTTAAAGCATTTGACTGCATCATTATTCTTCTGCTGCGTACCCTTCAATGCTTCCAAAATTGCGTCTACCCAATCTGGCCTTTCAACTTCCACGCGATGAGCTTTGTACGCTGGCTTACTAAAAAGTGAGGCTGTTTCCTGAGTCAGTGAATGCGATACCGTTTCAGCAAATGTTAGTTTTGGATTCGCATATGTAGCCCGCTTCGTTTCCACATCTCGTATGCCATTTATGAAGCTCTGGATTTTTACCCTTTCAGTGTACTCCACGGGTGCGTCCGCATTTGCCAAATGTGCCAACCTTTCAACATCCGAGGCAAACTCCTGCAAAGTCTCATTCGCTCTTTGGTGACGGTTTTGCAACTCAATTTGAAATATCTGTTTTCTATGCTCGCTTCCATAACGTTTCTCGACAGCGGCCATGAACGCTTCATAGATGTTCCGTTCGTACTCTGGAATAGTCTGTAAGATTACGGCAGCTGGTCCTTTCAATGCTACGAAGAGTGCAGCAACTTTATATTCAGCATTCCAGTTGTTCACTGTTGCGGTCTTCTCAAACTGTAGCTTAAAGACCTGGAAAGGAACAGACCCGTCAAAGGATGGTGTTTTTACCTTTGGATTACTCGCTGAAACAGCTGGGCGATTTAGTTGTAACTGCCCCATACGACCCTTCAAATCATCGACTTCTGCCTGAAATTGAGTGATTTTTGCATCCTGCGCTTCCAGCTTTGATGTACCCTTGCTTCCTGTGCTTCTAACTGTGAAGAGATTTGTGCCACCTGCAATGATAAGCGCTCCTCTTGTTCTTCCATCTTGGATGTTATGCGTGTCTCCTGCGATTCCAGTTGCGATGCCATATATGTCTTCTGTTCTTCCAATTGAGTTTCCATCTTGGTTGTAATCTGTGTCGACATTTCTGAAATACGCGTTTCTTGTGCTTCAATCTTCGATGTTATTCGTGTATCTTGGGATTCCATCAGTGATGACATTGTCGATGTTTGAGCAGATATTGCAGCCAAAATCATGTTCAAGTCTGTGCTCGTAACTGTCTGCGATGTTTCGTTTTTCTCTTCAATTTTTGCTGTTGTCTCGTCCCCATCAGGATAAAAGGCATACTCGTCCACATCAATTCCCTTTGCTTCCATTGCCTCTGGTAGCCGTGCCTGAAGTTCGAGTTTAACGCCGCTTGTATTCAATTCACGGCTCTCCAACTCCTTCTTCAGTTGGTGGATCTTAAATTCACTGAACTTTGCCATGTCCTTGTTCTCCTCTGGAATTTATTCAACAATTCATCTTCTGACACCAATTGTAACGAATTTACTTTCAAATCCTCTTATTTGCCCTTTTGCTAAGTTCGATCACTAATAACACTTATACTTGGCAACTAACTTGCTTAACAACCAAACTGATTGATAGCTCAAATGAAACTGAATTTCAAAATAATACCGCTATGGCCCGCTAGATAGCGTCTTAATTGAAACTGCTTGATAGCTCAAATCAAATTGAATTCCAGCGCCTCTACATTTACTGCCTTTTATACACTCTGATTTCAACTTTCGCATCTTCTAGGCGTTTCCAGAATCTACTAGTTGCCATCAACTCTCAAACTTCTCAGCTGTAACTACAATTGCACGATTTTATAGCTTATCTCATTGCATACTTTCAGGAGTATCTCAGATATATGCATGTGTTTGTGCATTGACTCTCCGCTGCTCATATACGTACATGGTACATATGTGTAGACGCAATTATTGTTTCGTTTATGTAGATACATAATGATCGAATTATTGATGTGAATTCACGTCACTGCTTAGCATCGGCCTAGAGATAGCAGCACCCCTTAGTTTTGCTAATATTCGTAACAATATGAATGACTGAATTCCGTCCACTTACTCCTCATTTCTCTTCTCATTTGCGCAATGACCATACGCTATCCACTCGCCGTAGTCAAAGAATTTGAAAACGGGAAAAATCTTTCGATTTTAGTCCCTTTCATGAGAATTTACATTCTATATACGGGTGTGCATGGATGTGTTTTTTTTCTCTTCCTTTTTTTGCTAAGCCGCTGGAATACTTGTACCAGTGCGCGGACTTTTATAAACGGAATGTTGGTAAACGACAAATGAAAAGAGTAGTGGGAGTGGGAGATTTTTTTTACCAAGAAAACAATAGGTACAATTTATATTTGTACAAAACAATTCATAATTGGTTGTCACAACCAAATAAACCACATTTCACGGAAATAACACTTTCAAACAAAAAAAAAAAAAACATGTAAACAAAACCAAAATCCATGTAAATATGTATATACATAACTTATGCCTATATGATACTTTCCTTTTTCCTGTATTTCGTGCTATAAACACTCACGAAAATTTACCAAAACGTCCAATTACAACAACAATTTTCCAATGTACCAAAAATACTGCCACAGATAACCGACTTCGGCACGTTATCGTTTTGCTTACAGCTTTTATTATCGTTCAAATTATGAACAAAAACTGATGAAAATAGCGCCGAAATAAATCTGTTCACAAATTTTTCAAAATTGACTGGTTTGGCCAGTACCACCTCTTACTGTTAGTTGGGGGTACTCGGCAATTAAATATGTTTACCAAATGATCACAGTATTTAGTTTCAATGCGAATATATTGAAATGTTGGTAGATTTTTGGGATTTGGTGATAGAAGTAGTCGAAAAGGGAAATGGGTCAAAAAGTTGGTAAATCTACCAATGCGGTAAAGTCCGTGCACCGGCTATTGGTATACTTATACCAACGTATGCACATATATTTGCCTATTTTTTTTTTAATGCTGCATCAAATGACGCACGCTGGTACCGAAAATCCGCAAGAAAAACAAAATCGGGATCGACTTTTTGACCCATAATGACGCTTCGGGCAGTCGAAAAACATACTTACGCACAAATTTAAAGGCAAAGACCTCATTTAGAAATAATTATGCTATCATTTACAAAAAAAAGACAACCAAAAAAAAACATTTAATTTTTTTTATTTTTTGATTTTTCCTGCCGTCGGTACTGCTTGGTTCTTTGGCTGGGGAGCAGGATTTGTTGTTTCAACAACAAATATCACAAACAGTCATGATTAAGGGTTCGGTACAAAAACAATCCGAGCTCCAAAATAAAGAGTCCCGAAATGAAAAAGTCCCCAAATGAGATAAAATTAACTTTTTCTACGGCACTAGTGCAACGACAAAATACATAAGGTATATGTATAAATATTCACTCCACAAAACCACCACACTAGCTATCAGCTGACAAAGAAACATACGACAGGGTTGCACGTAACATTTAGCACAATGGTACGTGCAGATAGAACGCGTCGTGGAGAACGCCTCGCCAATCGGGAAAATTCATGTCAGGGAATGGTAAATAATACAATTCTGCTTGGTGAAATTGTATTTAATATTAAGTTTATACCACCTAGAATTTTTTAACCACTTCATATAAGCATATGCAGTTGGTGGATTTTCGAATGAAATTACGATTTTCGCTATTCGTCATGAGCTTCCGCACACAATTAAATGCATCATTTCGTTGGCTTTTCACGCTTCTCTGAAAAGAAAATTTTTCACTTCTAAGCACTGCAAAGACAGTGATAAGGGTTAGTCGCTCCACACAACGATAAAATATCTACTGACTACCCTAAATACGCAATGATCTGGGTGGGCGGCTTAGAATCACGTCCTTTCCAACCTCCCACTCATATCACCAGCTCCAGTAACTTTGCGCGGGTGGCTTGGAATCACGTCCGTGCCAACCTCCCACACACCGCAATCCTCCTAGTTTTGTTAAATATGCATGAGCTGCTCGAAGTCACGTCCATTCCGACAGCACTAATTAATAATATAACACATAATCTATAACAGATATGGACGGTAGCGAGAACGCGCCTCACCCAACCAACCTCACGGGCACTCGCTCCGGCGCCTCCATAAGATGCCACACTTCGTCGAACAAAAAAGGCAGTCGGCCTGAGAGCGACACGTTACGTCAGATGCTGGAACGGAGACCTCGGCCTCTTCGTCCAGCTCAGGGAAACCTCAAAAAATAAAAAAAAAACAAAAAATGCGAGTCTGGAACGGAGACTTCGGCCTCTTCCTTCAACCAAAAAACTGCGAATCTAGAACGGAGACCTCGGCCTCTCCGTCGAACAAAAGGAGAAAACAAAATTTTGCCAGTCTGGAACGGAGACCTCGGCCTCTTCGTCCAGCACTATTGACCTTCTACTTCCTATTACTTTATGGATTCTATATACATTAAGAATTATGCATAACCAAATGGCAAGAAATATCCACATTTCCTCCTAGCTTAGGTGGCATGCTGAGCAAGTCGGACAAGACTCCCGGCCTCCCGCGACGCTGGCGGAATACGCGATCTACATTAAGTTTAATTTTAATGCACATTTTTTTTCTCGTTCCTTTTCAGCGGTAGGAGATCGGTTAGGGTGAACGATGTTGCGTATCGCAAGGGGCGGCATGTTTAGGCAGGATGCCCAACTCTTCCGCATCTGATTGCGATCCCCCTAATGCAACTCTGCAATTCGATACTCCAATCTCGATTTAATTTATAACCACCCACACCATCACCGCCATATGCATGTGCGTGCATGTACATGCACGTGTATGGGTGCCTTTTGTCAGCACTCATGCATATGCATGTCGGGTTGATCTGTTGGTGCCTTTTCCCCCAAAACGGAGGATTTTGCGGGTCAACGGTTGTCACCTTCAATACAACCTGCCTCTTGGATTCTAACAGCCAACCTGCACGCACTTGTCGCCAGTGATCTCCGCCGTTTTATACAACTATTCACAAGGTAATATTGTTAAATTGTATAATATTTATCTTTATCGAATAAAACATCTATATTATAACAATAAATTCTCGTCATCTCTTATTTTTATGCCAAACGCAAATTTCCCATTTAGATCGACCCCGGTGCGCCCACCCACCTCAAGGATGAGACGCACCCCGGCCGAACAGACCCGTAAAACTTACGGCTTACGCAGATGACGTAGCAATCGTCATAATTGGAAAGTGCCTTCCAACGATTAGTTCTTTGATGGATCGGGCACTTCGGGATATTCATACCTGGGCGTCTAATGTCGGGTTGAAAGTCAATGCGGAGAAAACGGATATGGTATTGTTTACAAAGAGGTACAAGGTCCCAAATTGGACGAGGCCTAAGTTAGGAGGGGTGACCTTACAGGAGAAACCTTGCACAAAATATCTAGGAATCATTCTAGACAGTAAGCTGTCATGGAAGATTAACGTGGAGGAGAGGACCAAGAAGGCCTCAACGGCACTCTATGCATGTAAAAGATTGCTGGGGTGTACGTGGGGCTTATCGCCCTCTCTTTCTCATTGGGTTTTTACAGCAATTGTAAGCCCTATTCTATACTATGGAGTTCTTGTTTGGTGGAAAGCCACACAAAAAACAACATACCTCAAAAAATTAGAGGGGGTATGCAAACTATCGATGCTTAGCATTACGGGAGCCCTGAAAACAACCCCGACGGCTGCACTGTATGCCATTCTGCACATTCCACTTGTAGACCTAGTAGCAAAGAACATAACATTAACAACCAGTCTCGGTGCCTCGGGGCAGCTTGAGCGCCGACCATATGGTCATAGTAGTATAGCGTCATCAGTCACAAGACGAACAGACTACCTGATTCCCTATCTGCGCTTCGAGGGAGATATTAAGGCCACAATAGACGGGGATGGTTGGCACAAGGGTGCGCAAATGGTGGACGAGGTGATACATGTGTACACAGATGGTTCCAAGGTAGTGGAAGGAGTAGGGTCTGTGGTATACTGTGCTGATCAGGAAATAAGGAGATCCTACAGGCTGCTGGATTACTGTAGCGTTTTCCAAGCGGAAATTTTAGCCGTAACCAAAGCAGTAGAAACCTTGGAAGAGAGCAGCTCAAGCTGCATCCGTGTTAACTTTTATATTGACAGTCGAGCAGCAATTAAGGCAATAATCTCGCATAGCACAGCATCTAAATGCATGATAGAGTGTAAGCAGTCTTTGGAGAGAATCGGTACAGGGAGAAGCATACATCTATATTGGGTCCCAGGGCATATGGGAATAGATGGGAAGGAAAAAGCGGACGAACTAGCTAAAAACGGCGCATCCCCTCAACCTTGCTCCGTAGACGTCCCAATTAGACTGGTCAAGATTAAGCGAAGGCGAGAGGTGCACATGATCGACCAAGCGGGAAAGTCGAGTGTTAAAGCGCGGGGCTGCAAAGTGTCGAAAATTATGTGTAGGTCTTATGTCCTTAGACTAACAAAGTTGCTTCTATCATTAAAAAGAGAGGACTGTAGACTCAGGACGGGTATTCTGACTGGGCACTGCCTTCTGGCGTTACATTCCTTTAAATTAGGCTTGGTCAGTGATAGTAGAAGTAGGAAGTGGGGGTTGGAGGAGGAAACGATCGAGCCCGTTCTGTGCTCGTGCCCTGCACTTGCCAGGCTAAGACTCCAGCTATTAGGAGTGATACAGCTGTCAGATCTAGAAGCAGAAAGTGGCTTAAGTCCTAGGAAGCTTCTAGTGTTTGCCAAGAGGACGGAGTTATTTTATAACATAGGTCTTGGTTATGATAGGGTTTTTCAGTTTGGTCGTTAAAACAAAGTTCTGGTAACACTACGGACTCAATCAGTCTATGTGAGTTCCTCATGGACCGGCCAGGCAACCTAACCTAACCTATACATACGAGAAAAAGCATTGGAACAAGGACTTTTTGCAATTTTCACCTAGTTTTGCTCAACAAAAATTATTTTTTTTTTTATAAAAATATGTACAAGTATATAATAAAACTAATATAAGCTAAAGTTTACGATCTTACGCAAACTTCGCGAAAATTCGAACTCTAAACACGAATCTTCAGTAAAATTTTAAAATATTCACTAAGAATTTTTATAATTTTTCTGAGTATTCAGTTTTATATCTCATTGTTGTTTAATTACCTAAAAAAGTTCCCTTATTGTTTGCTATTGTTTTGTTGTCAGTCGAGTTGGCATTTTCTTCCTTACTTACATATGTAGTGTCGTTTTTTTTATAGCAAAGCAATTAAATGTTGAGAACACCGAGTCTGTGCAAAAAAAATAGTAATTTTTTTTTTTTGCAATATATTTTTCTGAACTTTTTCACTATTTGATAGATGATATACAATCAAATATGAATGAGGAATTATTCTCTTCAGCACAATATGCTTACACCAAAGGCAGGTCAATCGATACTGAATTTCATAAGGTGGTCGTGAATATATAGTAAGCCATGGAACACCAGGAATATGCCCTAGGTGTTTTCTGGACATTGCCGTAGCTTTCAACAATGTCTTGAAAACCGCAATAATGGACAGTCTCAACTCAATTGAAGTTTATCCAGCTTTAACAAATTGGATCGGCTCCATGTTAAGCTGCAGATTGATCGTATCGCAATGGGTTCTATGCAAAGCTACGAAATATGTAAACAGAAGAACGCCACAGAGTCCGGTTGTATCACCAATGCTATGGACGCAGGTTTAAACCAATTGCTGAGGCAGCTCCACGAAGGACCAGTCACTAATTGAACTAAACCTAAGCTGGAAGTGGTAGCCCTACAAGAAACACACAAAGTATATTGGCGATTTACGGCAATTGTCGAACCCAGACTTTACAATGGGGTTCTTATTTGGTGAACAGCCACATAAAAACACGTATACAAAAAATCTTGAGCGGGTATGCAGAGTATCAACGATTAGCATAACAGGAGCCCTAAAAACTACCCCTACCGCAGTGTTGCATGCCATTGTATACACACCGTTCAAAAGTCCAGCACCACCGGACTCAATACAAGCTTTTCATGTTCTCACTTTTTTGTTCTTGCAAAACAAACGACCTGTTCTTAAAACAACAAAAATGTGTACTTGAACTGACACCATTTTCTTGAAAAGAGAACGGCTGGTCATAAAATATGAACAAATGTACTATTAATGAGAACGGTGTTCTTAAATTAAGTACAGTGTTCTTTAATTAAGTTCAAGAAAAAATAAACGGTACAATTCGTGTGCACTACAATGCTAAATACAACATTTGGCTCAAGCTATCAAGCAGTTGTAGTGGTCCAGCGGCTATGATGTTGCGGTAGCGATCGTGTGGCGCGAGTTCGATCACCGTCAAACTCTGAAGTATTTTAAAGCAATTTTTCTATGTTCTATTTTTTTTAACTCTTATTTTTCATTCAGTTCCATTCACATATGCACAGGTAATTCTCAAACTTGTTATTAAAAGTTCTTAGTATATATTCAGGTTGCATCATCAAATAAAAAGAATTACTCAATAAGAGAAATATATTAAACTTTTGGATTTTAATAATAGTTTTTTGTTATTAATATTTTTAATTAATGACAAAAAAAAAATACTATTAATAAAAAAATAAATTCGTTCTAATTGAAAAAATTACCTTCCCACTCCCACCAATGGACAAGCACAAACCGTTCTTGAATTGAGACCGAAAACTGTTAAATCGACCACAAACCATTCTCGAAGCGTGACAACGAAAAATCTTAAATCAAGCCCAAGTAGTGCTTGAAATAAGCACAGAAGGTTCACACATCAATACCAAAATGGTCATAAAATACAAACGGCGTGCTTGGAAAAACTGTTCTTAAAATAAGCCCATCGGTCACGAGTTAAGAAAAAACGTACTTAACAGACTTTTGTCAACGAATGTTCTTAATTTTGAACTTGTTTCGTTCGTTTTAGAACGATTTTTTCTCTGAGTATACGTCCCGCCTTCCAAACACATCACGCTATCAACTGCAACAATGCTTAAGTCCTCGGGCAGCTTTAGTGCAGGCATTGAGGCCATAGCATTATAGCATCATATAATGTCGAGCTAACGGAATATATGGTCCCATGCTTGAGCCTCGAACAATTGAGCCGGACGGTTGGTACCAGGGTGCAGAAACAGCAGAACATACTATACACGTATATACAGATGGTTTCAAATTAATGAAAGGGGTCGTGTCTGCTCTTTACTGTCTCGATCCAGAAATAAGTAGATCCTACAGGCTGCCAGATTACTGCAGCGTATTTCAAGAGGAAAATATAGCCGTGAAGAAAGAAGCAAAAATGATTTAGGCGGCGTGTTAAGCTGCAGTCGCGTCAATATATATAATGATAGTCAGGCAGCGATTAAGCCAACAATATCACACAGTAAATTATGAAGAATTGTTCTGGAATGCAAAGAAGCATTGGGAAAACTTCGTTCAGGCCGGACCATATATCTATACTGGGTTCCCTGTCATAAGGTGATGGAAGGTAACGAAAAGGCCGATGAGTTGTCAATGGAGGGTGCAACACTCCGTTTGAGAGAAATTAAAATAAGACAGGAGTTGCATATGGTCCACCAAGCAGGAAAGGCGTGGATAAAAGCACGGGGCTGCAAAATTTCTAAGGTCACGTGCAAAGCCTACGATAAAAGAATTGTGTAGTGGCTCATATCTCTAAAGAGAAAAGACTTAAGGCTTAGGATGGGCATACTAACGGGACAATGCCTTCTCGTCACTTGCTCATAAGTTAGGTCTCGTCAGTAACAACAGGTAACGGAATTATTCTTTAACATACGTCCTGGCACCTGATTGGAGTTCTTCCGTTTGGTCGTCAAACAAATTCTATCTATGCGAGGTCGTTATTGACCGCCCAGTTCAACCTTACCTATTTCGAATAATGTGACCAATATACAGTGCTGACGTGGAACAAAGCGTTTCTCACTTTTACAATACTATTTACTGTCTTTTGGAAAAATGCGTATTGTCCGTGTACATTCCGAAACAAGCGACCGTAATGTGGTGTTAGCAAGCGCCGCCTGTCACAGCGAGGCTCCTGGGTTCAAGTCCAGGGAAAATAAACATCTAAATTTAGAAAAAAGTTTTTACAGTTAAAAAAAATTTCTAGTCAATTTCGCTTCTCGGAAGTGATTTTGCAAACACTCCGAGTGTTTTTCTGCCAGGAAAAGCTTCTCATTAAAAACTCATCTTATTTATTTTTTGCCTACAGAAGCCAAGTATGGTTCACTAAAGAGCTGAAATTAAAAAAAAAATGAAAGTCTCGATCTTTGAAGTTAATTATGAAGGCGGGTTTACAATCCATTACAAACAGTACTAAATTCTACGCCGTAAGTATTTTCAATTGAACAAAAAGTGTTACAAAATATATGCAAAATGAAATGAAATATAATTTGCAATCCGAAGGCATTTTACAGATTCGTTAACTCTAACCCCAGGGAGAAAATGTTTCCATCATCAATGCATCTTGGCGGCCACCGTGGTGCGATGGTAGCGTGCTCCGCCAACCACACCGTATGCCCCGGGTTCAACCCCCGGGGAAAGCAACATCAAAATTTTAAAAATAAGGTTTTTCAATTAGAAGAAAATTTTTCTGAGCGGGGTCGCCCCTCCGCAGTGTCTGGCAAGCGCTCCGAGTGTATTTCTGCCATGAAAAGCTCTCAGTGAAAACTCATCTGCCTTGCAGATGCCGTTCGGAGTAGGCATAAAACATGCAGGTCCCGTCCGGCCAATTTGTAGGGAAAATCAAGAGGAGCACGACGCAAATTAGAAGAGAAGCTCGGCCTTAGATCTCTTCGGAGGCTATCGCGCCTTACATTTATTTTTTTATTCATCTATGCATTTCCGAGAGAAATTTTCCAGCGACGCTTAAGATATTTCAAACTTCTTTGCAGAGTTTTTCAAATTAAACCACTCTAGTGAAACCAATGCTTTGTCTATTGAACACGCATACCGTATTGATTCATTAAATTCAATCAGTACTACATTTATATCACTAAAACCTTTGAAAGAATCAGGTTCCCGACACACTTTCTTAAAAAATGTGCAGCATACACTTATCGGCCGCTAACAGATTTGTTTAGTTTATCTTTAATATGCGGCGTTTTCCCAACAATGAGGAATTATTCTTTTCTTATTCCGTTTTAAAAAATTGAAGGGCTTCAACAGAAGACTATCCGGGCATACCAAAGTAGTCCGCTTCCCCAAAGGTATTATAAACTTTTGTTACCCATCACCTAACGTTCTATATTTACCTCGTAATTGGAAGCTCCCAACTTGGGTTTTGTAAGGGCAAATCAACTATCACAAATATTCACGCCTACGTAATTTACACCGATTTCAGTTAAGCATTCGACACACTATCATACTCATTGCTTATTTATAAGCTCGGTTAGCTTGGTTTTCAACCAGGTCTTACCACTTGAAATCCGTCGTATATTGGTGATTGTACGCAAACGGTAATGTTTAGCAAGAAAGGAAGTCTAAATTTTAGCGAAGCCATACGTTACATACCCAGCTCCATTTAAAGAGAGTCATTAATTGATATGACAGCTGATGTATACTACTTTTACATGCAACTATATTCTTCGGTAATCATCTATAAACAGTTATTGTCAAAAAAACAATGTTCCTACCATGATTCAATTACTAGAGGTTTGTTCTCCAATTGACAGCAGAGCTTTGACACTCCCAAATTCTAAAATCACTGCGGGTTGCATTTATGTAGGAAGGAAAAGGGGAATAAGTTTTCCCCATGATCGTAGGAATGGTTAGTATGAAAGATAGTACGTTAATAGTTATCAATTTTGCATTTTAAAGTATATATGCTTACACGCACAGACGAAATAAATAAGTACATATGTACATATATGCGTATTACTGTACCATACAGATACTTTCGCGGGGACTGCGAATCTTTGCAACAAATTAGGTGCAAATTCAAGCTTTTCAAACTTTGTATATGTACTTTGTATTAATTTGTTACAAATACATAATTCTTGTATGCTCATATTGTTCGTTAAGTGCACCGGTAAGCAAGACAAGATTTTCACATGTGCTAGGAATGCGACTTGGAGAAAATTCGCTTCATCCATTCCACAGAATATGAACAAACCTCCAAATATTCATAAACAGTTTCAATGGAAAAAGTGATTTTATTACACATATTTTCATTAACATTTTAATTTGAATTTTACTTTGATATAGTTAATTAGGTATAAGTGAACATTAAAATATTTGCTAAAACTTGGTTATTTTAACTGTGTGTGTTTAATAATCCTCCATTTACAATTTCATTCTATGTTATATATAATTATAGGTGACTTAATTCTAAATCATAACACGGCCACCTGGTTGAAAACGGCGATACGCCCCCATAAGAAAATAAATGAAAATGTGTACCAATTGCAGTAATAATATATTAGGCGTAGCTTTACTACCTTATCAATATGCCTAGGGTGTGGAAATTGTACAACTTGCGCTCGCAAATGTTAGTTGCTCGTCGGTTTGTTGAAAATTGTCCAATCCGGTATCACGGTTGCCGTTAAGGGTTCAGGTTCGGCCCAACCTCAAAAAGTAGAAAAAATCACCGGCGTTAGATAAATTTTGAGGACATTACCACATCCGCATTCTTTTTTTGTGCGGGTTTGTATTTTAAAGGCATCTATATACTCCCTATATGATTCCTATAACAACGAATCTGTATCGAGAAAATTATGCCAAAATAGTCCAGATTTGATCCCGAAATAGGTAAAAGTATATACCGAAAATAATTCAAAATTATCCGATAATAATCCCGAAATCATTCCGTAATTCTTAAAACAATCCGCCAATGATCTGAAGATATTAGAGATAAGTATACGCCGCCGCCGATTTTCGTCGTTTTTCCCACGCCACCGCCTAATGTAAAAAATATCGGCGCGGCGGCGTTCGGCGCGTTACTATATTTTCTACTTTTTTTTAAGACTGTCTAGGCAATTTATTGCTCATTTCGAAAATTGGTCCGATATGGTCGACTATCAAGGGATGCATCACTGCCAGTTATAAAATCCAATTGCGAAATTTGAAGTCGCAGTTTTAGAAACAGCCGAAAAAATGTAAAGTGCCCTTTGGCGCGATCAACAATAACCCAGCATTGATGCTAATCGTTAAAACTGTGCCACGAGAGTCATGACTATTAGTAGATAAGTCGCCTTTGTGCGGGATCAGCATGGAGCCACAAATGATTTGAAGAAATCGTGCCGACGACGAGTATTAGAGTTAGCCCAGAACAACAGCTAGAAAGTGTGATCATTTTAAGTATTTCTCCCTCCCTCCGCAAGGAGCTACTCCTGAAATTTTTTGAACGATCCGCGAGATTTTGAGGCAAAAACCACGGATTTTTCCAAATGGCCGAAAAAGTCGATTTGTTTAAATACATATAAGCAAAACGTTTCCAAATATTTTTTTTTTTTATTTTTGTACTACAAGCCTCCCAGATACTTATCCGCAACTTTATGATATTGTTCCAGATCGCCAAACATATTATTGACGTCAGCAGTATGTTTCCATATTCATTAGTTGTGGACAATGTGTTACTCTGAAGTCCAGCCATTAAGTTTAGAGGTTCACGCCGATTACTTTGTCGGCGCGCCGCCGCAGCCGGTATATAATAGACTTAATCTGAAAAATGGTCACGAATAAATTTTAAATTTATGTTTTACAAATAATGGTCTTTCCCCAAAATAATCAATCGAATTCACAATTAAACAGCAGTAACGGGTATTTTCTAATGCTTAACACCTACAAAATCAAGAATAGTTCCTGTATATTGCTTCATTATTAAATTTGTGGTTAAGCTTACCAGTTTCCATGTGATGAAAACAATATTTTTTTCAACAATAAATAAATATTACAACGTCAAATAGATATAAGTGTTGCTGAAATATATTTTTATACCAAGATTTTACTTTTAACTACTTTTTTTTTAACAAACTTGCCAAGAAGCAACAGTCAGGGGATGTCAGTTCAACTTGGGAGCAAGATGGCCGCAATTTCAAAAATTTTTACTGCCGAGCAAACCTCTTTTTATTGAATCATGGTTCTTACAAAATCTCGACTTTGGTATTCAAAGTTTTGTGAAGAGTTTAACTAAATTTTAATTTAAATTGTCTCATGTTTGCACTACCATATCTATAATCGTAATATAGTTACGTGCCATAGATACATTGCCAAAACTTAACCATCACAGAAACTTTAAGGATTTTTTTTTTAAGTGGGAGTGGTCGTTATCGAATTTCCCTCAGATCAATATACATCTCCAAGAAACATAATGCTGCAAAATTGCAAAGTGGTGCAAACGGCTTCTGATTTACGGCTTGCTTCTACTATTAAATATGGTCGGTGCCATGACTATTTTCCAAAATTTTTTTTTAAATTTTTGTATAAAAACAATCCTCAAACCACTTTTCGTTAGGATTGATCAATTACTTTAATAGTATAATAAAGGGATTAGCTGTCACGCCCCAGTTGAACATTTTTTAAATTTTCGTGATTTGCTACATCATACCACTACTGGAGTGAAATATCAGTATCATTTGGTTTAATACCGCAAATATATAAAAAAAATGTTACCATTAGCCTTTGACAAAAAGAAAAAATATAAGTTGATATGTTCGTCAAACGAAATTTAACAAAGTTTGTGTAACAACCATACTAAGTTACAAAATAATATCTTGAATGGCTTTTGATTTACGGCTTATAAAAATATTTGCCCCGGGCGCAAGAAATAATATTTTTGGAGTTTTCGGAACTAGTAAATAATTCATTAAGAAAATTAGGGTCAATGTCAAACTGCTGGTTATTTTTCCCATAGATATGCAGTTTCTTCCGGCTGTTCCATTGTTATCTAGACGGGAGAGAAGGATTTAGTTTTTGTTGATAATACCGATTTTTTGCTTGCCTAATCACAGTTGTTGCTGCAATTCGTGCAATTTTATACTCTTGCCACGCTGCATTCGTATTCGACCTTCTCCACCTGGTATGTAATTTATTTCGATTATGAATCGCAGTGCTTACTTTTTTATTAAACCGTGGACAAGATTTATTGATAACGTTAGTAGTACGGAGAAGGACGTGTTAAGGAATCCAAGTTTTGTGTCTACCGACTCGTAATTCCAACATTCATTCCTACACATAGCATTACAATCAGAAAACAGTGCACTGGTGTCTACAGAACGGAAGTTACGTTACGATAATGCAATACATCGAAAAAACAAATCAAATCATGGTCCGATATAAAGAATAATTGGTCAAACTTTAGGACATGGGTCAAGTCAAAAGTAATAAAATAATCTAAAATGATCGGTCCAGCATTTCTCGCATTTCTAGAGGTGCCTCGTTGCTCACTGTAGTTAGGCCGGCTGCTGAGATTTGATCCCGCAGTTTGATACTAATGGAATCATTGACAGGTACATTTAAATCACCACATATTACATAATATTCGTAGTCAATAACGTAAACCGATAATTTAGAAAAGAGATCATCTTACAACTGACATTCATGCGGATTATAGACACATGAAACAAGTACTTTGGCTATACAGTCCGAGACCTCTCAAATAATATACTCTATATCGCAACCTTCAGATTTAGAAAGAAGTTATATTTTGAGCGAGATCTTCAGTATATAGTAGTAGCACCACGTCAAGACCATTCGACTGCTTGCATAGTATGTCAGCTTTAGATTAACAGATGATTTGGATACAGTCATGTTAAACGATTACCCGAATGTGCCCAAGGAATGAACAAACACAAGAAAAATAAACACCTGCCATAATAGCATGTCTAATACTGTTTTCACACATAAACTTAATGATCTCATTTCACCTTCTAAAGAAATCGTAAATTTTTTGCTTTCACACAGAAGTAACTGCTCGATTAGTATGAAGGATGAAATGTCAAGCGAATAAAATGACAATGCTATATGACAGACAATAATGGCGGAACGATACAAGGTGGCAGCATGGTGACATACCTACAAACATAAAAAAATTCCATGTACTTGTAAATTCGATGGACAAATGTCAAAATCGTACTGCGCCGGTAGTTGATGTATCAAATCAAATAAAAAAGGTTATAATCAGCTGTTCGATGCGACCACCTTGTATCGTTCCGCCATGCAGCCAATGACATTTACTTTGACAAATGACATTTTCAAGCACTGAACACACCAAAAACTAAGAAGCGGAACGCTGCCAACAGAGTTGCATTGTGCTTTGGACTTCATTATGCATTCGATTAGCTACTAATGAAATAATTATAGATTCGAATTTTGTAGGGAAGATTGAGCTCAATAAGCGTCTTAATTTAGAAAACTGCCTTTATTATTCAATAAGCCGTCTGTGTGAAAACAGTATAATGTAGTTTTGCATAAAAGCATATCACAGTTGCCACTTTTGGTCCTTTTGGACCAAAAATGGTGCCTTCCAACCCCATTTGGTCCGCTGGTCCCTTTTTTCAATTTTTGTCCTTTTTAGGCAGCAGCCACGATTTTGGTCCTTTTCTTCTTTTTTCACTGAGGTTAAAATTCACAACTCTATCCACAACATTTGGAACACTTCCATTACACATATAATTTTCAATTTATTTATGTATATGGAAATCTTACCACAAAAATTGCTCAGTTAATAAAATTTAGCAGACCAATGACCTTTCATAGGAGATATTTTAGGCGAGGCGTTAACAAGAAAAGTGATGGATCTAAGGGCATACACATTACACGGACTTATCAGAAAAAATTCTTGTTTTAGTATCCAGATATTTCGATCTGTTATCAAACACTATTCGTGATAGATTTTTTTCACTAGTTGAGCTAAGAAAATTTTTCTCAAATGCACGAGTGCCTCTAAGAAATTTGGCAGGGCTTTCCACTGATGGAGCCATTATGATGGCCGTCGAGTTAAGATTTGAATTGAAAACTAAGTAAAATAATGAAACTAATTGGTTTTATGTTTGGTAACACTTTCAAAATTTTTCACAAAGAAATCCTGTGTAAAAATTGCAGGCGTATTGTGGTGTTCCAGGATTATTGTGGTGTTAAGGCGCGCCGAATACATGAAAACTAAGTAGCTTGGCATAAGAAATATTTTAACTGTAAGTAAGGCAGGAATACTTCTTGAAAGCGGTATCTTTATAAATTAATAACGAATCGCGATTGAATAAATTTACTTTTATGTTCAGATTTTGAAGCAAATGTAAAAAAGATTTGATTTCGAAAGAAGTGTTTTGTGTTCTATTCTCGTAGGTACAGAACCCCATAAACTTCAATAACAACGCTGTTAACTAATTTCTAGTACCTACTTAAATGCAATCAGGTTCCGTTATTGCACAGTTGAAACTTTTAAGACGTTTGATTTTTAATCTGAATCCTGGGGCTAGATTCAGTAAATTTGAGTATTTGAAAAATCACACTTAATAAATCTAGGCTTTGGTATGAAATTTCAACGTTCAGGGGAAAAGTAAGCATCATTTATGATTTACTGAGTTTGCTCATAGTTCGGCTACACCAAAACGCAAATTTTTAGCCTTTTATTACTAAAACCTAACTGCGCTATACATTTTATTTCTTTCCAATTAACAACATAATGCTGGAACTCAGAGCTTTGTCAGCAAAACTATATTCAAAACGTATATTTAGTGAAGGCATAGACTTATTCTAGAAATTTTAAAATATAATACCTAAAAATAGTGTTTTTGTTTGTGCAGGTTGAATTAAAACTCCTATTCGCTAAGCTTATTAAAATTTTTTAGAGGAAACCATGGAAACATTCTGAAATTTTATGTTTAACAACGACTACGACACTTTTGTGAATTGCTTGTATCGCAATCAAATAAAACAAAAATTTTGTCCTTTTTTCTGAGATTTGGTGCTTTTTTTCGATGAATTTTGGTCCCAAATGAAAACATGGTGTGGCAACCTTGAAGTACATATAACCTGAAAGGAATAAGAGTAATGGCAAGAACAAAAAACATATGAGAAGTAAGTAGAAGCGAACCCTGTGATAAAAAATCTGCCCTTGTATATAATTGCCAACCAGTGGCGCATCCACGGGGGATAACCACCGGTTCATCCCGCCCCTGCCTCCGTTTAATATAACATTGGTTACCAGGTCGCGTTTTTCGTTCTGACGAAATTTGACCGGGGCTTTGAACCTTGCATCTTTCGGCGAATTTTGGGTATCATTTCTAATTTCCAAAGCTATTTAGGATTAAGATAAATCTAGTATCGTATTTTGCGATCGGGTAACAGCGATATAGCTTTAGTGATCTTTTAATGCTTAAACTTTGAGCTGGATATGGCAATATGAGCGACCTATATCTAATAATTTATATACGAAATCGCTGTGTTTTATGCTGCCGTAAGTCTACAGTTGTAGCAAACATGCAGCTGGTTGTAAAGCTATGATGCTGATCAAGAAAATATACTCCTTTGTTAATTGCTTCACTTTTAGGTGTATACTATTAAAGTTTTTATTTCAAAATAGAGTTTAATTTCAATGTAAATTTTTTCGGTTTTGCTTTAAACTGCAGGTAAATGTGAGGTCAATTTAACCTTGATACTTTGGCTATTTAGCTTTAATTTCACTTCTCATCTTCGTTAAAGCGTCCAAAATCCGAAATAAAATCGAGTTAACTCAAACAGTTCACAATGTGAACAACGCCGTTTTTCGTTGGAAGAATCAGAAGTCGCAGAAAAAGCCGATTTTGTGTTTCATTCTACAGCGAGAAGCTTCTTCTTCCTCTTACTGGTTACTGCACCGAAGGTTTCTCGTGGATCCCGTTTCATAGTGGACTTCGTTGATTTTTTGCGAATCCGATGAATCGCTTCTTGCGCTTTTGACTGCTCCCGCTTATGACTCTATTCTCCCTCTTTCCTCCTTGTTATAGAAGAGCCACAGTTTCTGTTCACTGAATTCCTCCTAATAGACAGAGCGGCGTATATGGAATGTCCCAAAGTTCTCAGACACATAGTCGGGCGCTATGGAGTTCGGCTAAGTCACCAAACCATCGATAAGGTGCCTACCCTTGAGAAAGCCTATACTAAGCTAGTAGTAACGACAGCTGAGAAATCATTCTACAAATGAAGGCTACCGGCTGAGCGATGGCGTTTGTTTTTATACTCAGTTGAGCAGAGCTCACAGAGTATATTAACTTTGATTGCATAACGGTGGGTTATACAGGTATAAAGGAATCGAGATAGATATATACTTCCATATATCAAAATCATCAGTATCGAAAAAAAATTCGATTGAGCCATGTCCGTCCGTCCGTCCGTCTTTCCGTTAACACGATAGGTTAGGTTAGGTTAGGTTGGGTGGTAGCTTCCCTGATAGAGGAAGCTCACTTGGACAACATGACGGTCCGTTGTGATACCACATATAATAAACTAAACTAACGGTGCCGTAATATAACTACTTAGATAATCGTTGGGTAGCAACGATAAAGTTCCGAATGATCCCGATCTCAACCTTGGATAGCTCCTCGGGAGATCCAAGTGAGTCACGACCGAAATACTTTCGCCTAGTTCTGGCAAAAGCTGGGCAGTCAAGCATAAAGTGATTTGGTGATTCCACCTCATCATCCTCCATACAGCTGCAGCAGGATGGAGTTTCCAATATATTGAGACGTACCGCATGGATACCCATGGGACAGTGCCCTGTCAAAACCCCAATGACCATTGATAGGTGAGCCTTAGTGAACCCAATTATTTCAGCAGACCTCCTGCCATCCACTTTCGGCCAGAAAGATCTTGATATCCTACAAGACGTAGTGTCCGCCCAACGTTTGCTGAGCTGACCCGAGGCCCAGCTATGGAAGAGCAATCCACAGGTGGCTAGCGGAATCCCGAAATACCTACAGCCATCTTCATCCGGTTCAGTTGTACCGATTCGGGCTAAGAGATCCGCTTGACAGTTACCCGGAATATCACTATGGCCCGGGACCCAGATAATCTTAATTGTAAAATAATTCGATGCAATCGCAAGTGAGGTCAGGCACTCCCAGACCACCCTCGATCGCACTGTAGTTGAGCTCAAGGCCTTTATAGCCGCTTGGCTATCAGAGTAGATGTTAAATTCCCTAACCATAGTAGCGCTGGATAGCATTTCATCCACCGCATCCTTAATCGCAGCAACTTCCGCTTGGAATACACTGCAGTGATCAGCCAACTTAAACTTGCGGCTTACATTTAGCTCTTGCAAAAGACCCCCCCGCCAACCTTTCCGTCCAACTTCGACCCATCCGTGAACAAGTTAACCGGTCCCATGCCCCAGATAATTCCTCTTCTCCACTCCTCCCTCGGGGGAATGACTGGGGTGAAGGTTGTATAGGGAGCGGCCACCGGCATGCAATAGTCCGTCCTGTCCGGGATAAAGTCGAAACTAGTAAGAAGGTTAGAGTGTCCGAAATCAGAAAGCATATAACCCATATCACGAAGCCTGACCAACGACCGGGCCGCGGCTGCCTTTCCCGCAATATCTACTGGATGTATATTCAGCATGACATTCAGTTCCAAGGTAGGTGTTGTTCTCATAGCGCCACTGATACCGATAAGCGCCGTCCGTTGCACTGACACTAGCATTTTGGTGGTGATCGCCGTGTCCAGTGCTTTCCACCAGACCAGCACCCCATATAGCAGAATCGGTTTGACCACCATCTCATAAAGCCAGTGTACTACTCCTGGCGAGAGCCCCCATCTCTTTCCGATAGGCCCCCTGCAGCAGTACAAGGCAACCGCGGCCTTCCTGGCCCTATCTTCCAAATTGGGCCTCCAGGACAGCTTCTTGTCCAGAACAATTCGCAAATATTTAACCCTGTCAGTAAGTACCAACGGTACCCCTCCAATCGAAGGAGTTCTGAAGTCGGGTATCTTATATCTCCTTGTAAAAAGAACCAATTCTGTTTTTCCCGGGTTGACCGCCAATCCACATGATTCAGCCCACCTAGCCACAGTATCCAGGTATCCCTGCAGAACGTCGCGCAGGGTGCCCAGAAATTTGCCCCTGACTAGGATAGCGAGGTCATCTGCATAGGCAACCACCCGACAACCATTGGCTTCCAGCTCCACAAGAAGCTCGTTGACTACCACAACCCAGAGCAGAGGAGATAGGACACCCCCCTGTGGCGTGCCCCTGCACACCTTCCTCCTTATTATGGCTCCACCTCACTCCGCTGCGACAATTCTGCCGCATAGAAGTTTGCTAATAAATTCAACCAGAGCCGCTTCGACTCCTAAACCCACAAGAGCTCTTTCGATTGCCCCCGGTAAGACATTGTTAAAAGCCCCCTCGATGTCTAGAAAGGCACCCAGAGCATACTCTTTATGTTCTAGAGACCCCTCTATTTGCTTTACAATCGAATGGAGAGCCGTTTCCGTCGATCTGCCTTTGCAGTACGCATGCTGTGAAGCCGACAGTAACCCCCCAGGTATCCTTTCTCGTAGGTACAGGTCAATCAGCCGCTCAAACGTCTTAAGAAGAAACGACGAGAGACTGATTGGCCTGAAATCCTTAGGTGACACATGAGAGCTCCTGCCGGCCTTTGGAATGAAGATGACCCTAACCGTGTGCCACTAACCGTGTGCCACGACTTAGGGATATAGTTAAGCCTGAGGCAGTTAGTGTAGATGATGGCCAACCAGCGGCAGGAAATCCCTAAAGACCTTTGAAGTTGCGCAGGAATGATGCCATCCGGACCGGGTGACTTATAGGGCTTGAACGAATTTATAGCCAAGGATATTTGACTTTCCCGTAGTGGGATGGCAGGCATTTCTGCATGGCCAGCAACCGCCGACCATGCAAGCGAAGATCCCTGCGCAACTGGGACATCGGGAAAATGGCTGTCCAGTAAAAGTCTCAGGAACTCCTCGCTACTCATCGACCAGTCCCCACCATCATCTCTCAGATACCCCCGAGGGGCGGGATTCCTAGAGAGTATTTTTCTAAGCCTCGCGGATTCATTGCAGCCCTCTACGTTTTTGCAGAAGCTTCGCCATGAATCTCGCTTGGCTAACCTTATTTCATATTTATAAATCCCCAGACTCACCTTATAGAGCTCCCAGTCCGAGGGTAGTTTACTCCTCCTGGCTCTGTTAAAGAGCCGCCTACTGGACGCTCTTAGGTCGTCAAGGGAATCAGACCACCAGGGCGGCTTGCACTTCCCCCTATAAGTTTTCAGTGGGCAGGACTGTTGAAAGGCACTATTGCTTGCCAAGGTGAAGTTTTCCACCAGACCGTCTATTTCAGATTCGGACAGGTCCGAACCAACGATAGGCGCCTCAGGCAATAGCTCTCCCAACTTCCTACAATACAAGACCCAGTTGGTACTTTTAGGGTTCCTAAAAGATATTTTACCGAGACGTTCTTCATTCACCGAGAATTGAATATATCGGTGATCAGAGAGAGAGTGCTCGTTGAGAACCCCCAATCCAGAAATCCGATCTTCCAGTTCTCTGCTAACCAGGGTGAGGTCCAGGACCTCCTCCCTTACCGCAGTAATTAAAGTCGGGTCATTCCCCCTATTACATATACAAAGTCCCTCATCTACAATAAAAGTAAATAAAGACTCACCTCTGGTGTTCGTATCCGAGTTCCCCCATATGCTATGGTGTGCATTAGCATCGGCACCTATGATTACGCCAACACCTCTCCGCCTTGCTTCAGCGGTGATTTCGCCCAGTATCACAGGCGGTGGTCCCGTTACGTCCCCATGGGGCATATACGCTGAGACCACCCACAATTCGTTACTGCCTCGCTCGAGGCAGACCGTGGTTACGTCAGCATTGCTGAAATTAGAGAGAATAAAAGCTTTAAATTCCTTTTTAATAAGCACACAGGATCTAGGCCTACCTGCCTCCCCATGCACCAAGGTGTTGAATTTTCCCGTCCTTAATCCAGAAATTTTTCCGCCGTTACTACTCAGCCACGGCTCCTGGACAAGGACTATATCCACTCCGCCATTCTCAAGACAGAGCAACAAGTTTGCGGAAGACGCCTTAGAATGCTGAAGATTGATTTGACGGATTTCCATCAACACCACCCTTCTTCTTCTGCACCCCATCCTTGGCGGCTTCGCCCTCGGAGACTAGGAGATCCTCCCCCCCCCCCCCCCCCCGGACGACTTACACTGATGACGGATCCCGCCACCGATGATTAGCCCTCGGAGGCTAGGAGATCCTCCTCGGCCCTATCAGCCAGACGACTAGCACTGATGACAGATCCCGCTATTGACGGGACGTCAACAGTGCTTTCGCTGTCCAAATTAGCGGAGTCAGCATCCACAACCATGGGTACTGGCTCCCCTGCGGACGCCTCCACCTCCCGAACAGTCTCTGTGGGAGAGGAACCATCTCCCCTGGAATCGGCGTGGTAGATTTTGAGAACCACACGCTCGAGGCCATAGGAGATAACCCCCCTCGTGTCAGAGAGAGGACCGGTGGACTCTGCGTTTAGCAGAATCAGCACTTGCCGACGTGGCCCAACAGCCTCCTCTACTCTGAGGACGCTCCAGTTATGCGTCGGAAGGTTCGGGTTGCAGTAACGCATTAATTCAAGTATTTTATCCGGCTGAGATGGCCCGGCAGGCAACCACACCCGAGCCCTCGGTCGAAGGGGGAGATCCCTCCGTTCCACGGCCTCGAGTCTGGCTCCCCTCCAGACCTCCCCAACCAAAGAAATTATTTTCTTAAAGATACAGGCCGACCGCTCGTCAGCACAAGTAATCAGTCTAAAACCATGATACCACCCCGAGTATTCGAAGCATGGCCGCGTACCTGGGATCTCCATAACAGCGGTCATATAGGCCGCTGATATGGTGCTGGCGACCCACGGCCACTCCTCTCGGGAGATGGCACCATCCTCCCTACTCCTATCCAGGACCCCGAGGGTGATGGAGCCCGCTCGTTTAGCGATTTCGCTAAACGAAATTGCGTCCCCACCTCCTCGGGCCCTTTTTGTCGTTGAGGCATTCCGCTCATCCGACCTTTGCCGCTTCATAGCCCCCAAACCCTGTGTGTGGTCGTCGCAAGCTACGACGCTCCTGGCCCACTCCAGAGTCCGGGAATGCTTCTCAGACATCTGAGCTGCATCCCTTCCGCCGTAGCGCTCCAAGATCTTCTCAGCTAGGCGCCGATCACCCAGAGCTTTCCTAAGCGGCGTCGATCGCCTACCTTTCCCGGCAGGCTTCGACCCCAGGGCTCCCGTTGGGAAAGCTCCTCGCGACAGGGCTTCCTTACTAGTACTGGGCTGGTCCGTCGCATTCGCCGGACCTCTGCCTTTCCCTGTCACAGCCCCATATGGGCCTGCATTGGGTGTCGGTTTCGACACCCCTCCACTACCCGAACTACCCGTACCTACGGGGTTTGAAACCAAACCCCTGCGCTGATCCGTCTGATCAACCCTTTTGACCCACCGGGAGCTTTCCTGGCTGGCGGCGACCTGCTTCGGAGCACTCTCCGCACCTGTCGCGTCCCTCGCACCATGACGACCTTCGCCGTCACTCCTACCCTCCTTTTTGTTCGTCTTCCAAAATTTACTCAACGCACGATAACTTGAGTAAATTTTGAGGTATCTTGATGAAATTTGGTATGTAGGTTCCTGGGCACTCACCTCAGATCGCTATTTAAAATGAACGATATCGGACAATAACCACGCCCACTTTTTCGATATCGAAAATTTCGAAAAATCGAAAAAGTGCGATAATTCATTACCAAATACGCATTAAGCGATGAAACTTGGTAGGTGAGTTGAGCTTATGACGCAGAATAGAAAACTAGTATAATTTTGGACAATGGGCGTGGCACCGCCTACTTTTAAATGAAGGTAATTTAGAAGTTTTGCAAGCTGTAATTTGGCAGTCGTTGAAGATATCATGATGAAATTTGGCAGCAACGTTACTCTTATTACTTTATGTCTGCTTAATAAAAATTAGCAAAATCGGAGAACGACCACGCCCACTTTTTAAAAAATTTTTTTTTTTAAATCATATTTTAAAAGAAAAAGTTAATATCTTTAAAGCATATAAGAAAATATGCCAACATTCAACTCCAGTAATAATATGGTGCAAAAAAATACAAAAATAAAAGAAAATTTCAAAATGGGCGTGGCTTCGCCCTTTTTCATTTAATTTGTCTAGGATGCTTGTAATGCCATAAGTCGAACAAAAATTAACCAATCCTTGTGAAATTTGGTAGAGGCTTAGCTTCTAGGACGATAACTGTTTTCTGTGAAAAAGGGCAAAAATCGATATATCTTTACTAAACTCAGTTCACGTACTTATCTGAACTCACTTTGTATTGGTATAAAAAATGGCCGAAATCCGACTATGACCACGCCCACTTTTTCGATATCGAAAATTACGAAAAATGAAAAATATGCCATAATTATATACCAAATACGAAAAAATGGATGAAACATGGTAATTGTATTGGTCTATTGACGCAAAATATAACTTTAGAAAAAAACTTGGTAAAATGGGTGTGACACCTACCATATTAAGTAGAAGAAAATGAAAAAGTTTTGCAGGGCGAAATCAAAAGCATTTGGTATCTTGGAAGGAATACTGTACGTGGTATTACATATATAAATAAACTAGCGGTACCCGACAGATGATGTTCTGGATCACCCTGGCCCACATTTTGGTAGATATCTCGAAAACGCCTTCACATATACAACTAAGGGCCACTCCCTTTTAAAACCCTCATTAATACCTTTAATTTGATACCCATATCGTACAAACACATTCTAGAGTCACCCCTGGTCCACGTTTATGGCGATATCTCGAAAAGGCGTTCACATATAGAACTAAGGCCCACTCCGTTTTAAAATACTCATTAACACCTTTCATTTGATACCCATATCGTACAAACAAATTCTAGAGTCACCCCTGGTTCACCTTTATGTCGATATCTTGAAAAGGCGTCCACCTATAGAACTAAGGCCCACTCCTTTTTTAAAATACTCATTAACACCTTTTATTTGATACTCATATCGTACAAAAAAATTCTAGAGTCACCCCTGGCCCACCTTTATGGCGATATCTCGAAAAGGCATCCACCTATAGAACTAAGGCCCACTCCCTTTTAAAATACTCATTAACACCTTTCATTTGATACCCATATCGTATAAACAAATTCTAGAGTCACCCCTGGTCCACCTTTATGGCGATATCTCGAAAAGGCATCCACCTATAGAACTAAGGCCCACGCCCTTTTAAAATACTCATTAACACCTTTCATTTGATACCCATATCGTACAAACAAATTCTAGAGTCACCCCTGGTCCACCTTTATGGCGATATCTCGAAAAGGCGTCCACCTATAGAACTAAGGCCCATACCCTTTTAAAATACTCATTAACACCTTTCATTTGATACCCATATCGTACACAAAAGTCCTAGAGTCACCCCTGGCCCACCTTTATGGCGATATCTCGAAAAGGCATCCACCTATAGAACTAAGGCCCACTCCCTTTTAAAATACTCATTAACACCTTTAATTTGATACGCATATCGTACAAACAAATTCTAGAGTCACCCCTGGTCTACCTTTGTGGAGATATCTCGAAAAGGCGTCCACCTATAGAACTAAGACCCAAGCCCTTTTAAATTAGTCATTAACACCTTTCATTTGATACCCATATCGTACAAACAAATTCTAGAGTCACCCCTGGTCCACCTTTATGGCGATATCTCGAAAAGGCGTCCACCTATAGAACAAAGGCCCACACCCTTTTAAAATACTCATTAGCACCTTTCATTTGATACCCATATTGTACAAAAGCATTCTAGAGTCACCCCTGGTCCACGTTTATGGCGATATCCCGAAAACGCGTCCACCCATAGAACAAAGGCCCACTCCCTTTTAAAAAAACTTATTACACTTTTCGTTTGACACCCATATTGTACAAACGCATTCTAGAGTCAACCCAGGTCCACTTTTATAACGATATTCCGAAAAGGCGCCCACCTATAGAACTAAGGCCCACTCCCTTTTAAAATACTCATTACCACCTTTCATTTGATACCCATATAACACAAACAAATTCTAGAGTCACCCCTGGTCCACGTTTATGGCGATATCTCGAAAAGGCGTCCACATATAGAACTAAGGCCCACGCCCTCTTGAAATACTCATTAACACCATTCATTTGATACTCATATCGTACAAACAAATTCTAGAGTCACTCCTGGTCCATCTTTATGGCGATATCTCGAAAAGGCGTCCATCTATAGTACTTAGGCCCACGCTCTTTTAAAATACTCATTAATACCCTTTATTTGATACCCATAACGTACAAAATGAATTCTAGAGTCACCCCTGGTCCACCTTTATGGCGATATCTTGAAAACACGTCCACCTATAGAACTTAGGCCCACTCCCTTTTAAAATTATCATTAACACATTTCATTTGATACCCATATCGTACAAACAAATTCTCGAGTCAGGCCTGGTCCACCTTTATGGCGATATCCCTAAAGGGCGTCCATCTATAGATCTATGGCCCACTTCCTCTTAAAATACTCTTTAATACCTTCCATTTGATACACATGTCATACAAACACATTCCAGGGTTACCCTAGGTTCCTTTTACAACATGGTGATTTCCCTTACTTTGTCTCCACAGCTCTCAACTGAGTATGTAATGTTCGGTTACACCCGAACTAAGCCTTCCTTACTTGTTTAAAGTAGGGCCTGGGGGTCACGATAATAGCCGTTCGAATGATTTTATGTACTTAATCGACCTAGAATAGATAATTAGGAATCTATTAAAAACCTCGGGCATGTCTTTATCAAACCTTTTATTTTATTTCACTTTTTCCAAATGTAGACTACCGGGCACATAAAGGTTAGATAAGTATTGAGTTATCACAGAACTTTACTTTATTTTAAAATAATATTTTATATATAAAACGGGGAGTGCTTGCAGGAGTCTTAGTCGAGTTTGGAAGAAGTATATGTTGAATGAATTACATCAGAATACAGTTCTTTGAATAAAAAAAAATAAAAATAAATGTAAGGCGCGATAACCTCCGAAGAGATCTAAGGCCGAGCTTCTCTTCCAATTTGCGTCGTGCTCCTCTTGATTTTTCCCTACAAATTGGCCGGACGGGACCTACATGTTTTATGCCGACTCCGAACGGCATCTGCAAGGCAGATGAGTTTTCACTGAGAGCTTTTCATGGCAGAAATACAATCGGAGCGCTTGCCAGACACTGCCGAGGGGCGACCCCGCTTAGAAAAATTTTCTTCTAATTGAAAAATCTTATTTCTAAAATTTTTGATGTTGCTTTGCCCGGGAGTTGAACCCAGGGCATACGGTGTGATAGGCGGAGCACGATACCATCACACCACGGTGGCCGCCATAAAAGTTATAGCAAAAAAACATGTGAGGACGACTCCTCGGACGAAAAGGATGACGAATGGGCCGATGAATGGGTAAATGTATATGGATCATATTCCCCTGCTGAAAATTGTTAATTCAATGTTGAAGCCCATTGATTCGACGATAGTCCTGGGTGACTTTAATCTCCCGCATATATTATGGGCCATATCTGACCAGGTACAATCTATTTCTTCAAAACTGTCCAACTGCGTATTTTCAGCCGAAATAACTGAACTTTGCCTTAAACAGATAAATAAACTGCCTAATATGATCGAGAAGACCCATGATTTGGTATTTGTATTTCTGCTCGCAACGCAAAAGCGTTACACTTTTACCCTGTATAAAATGGCGGTGTGGCAATGCTACTCTGTGAAACTCTCAATTCGCTCTTAAGTTCCACATATACTCTGTTAACATGAGTGATTATGGTGAGTTGAAATGTTCTTTACATGCACTATAAATGTTGAACATTTTCTGGAGTAACTCTATTAAGGCTTTACCATTTACTTAAGCAACAATTTATTTCAGAAAAGAAAACGCTATTAATCAAACATTATCTACAGTAGCTTAGCCCAAACACGGTGTAGATATTGACAAAAATGTTTCTGACTTGTATACCACCATTTACGGTATTTTGGAAAAACAAGTACCTAACCGAAAATGTGTGTCTACCGAACCAGGCCAAAAATGAAAGAGCTGGGGTCTTTAAAAAACAAGAAATCGCGCTTCTTCAAATTATTCGAAAGATCGGGATCTCACTCCGACTACTTGCAGTACTCTATTTTGCATCATACATATTTTGAATTATACAAATAAGTACTGCAAGATAAAAAGGAAAATAACTTGCAATCCGAAAGCCTTCTATGATTTCGTGAACTCTAAAGGTGGGGTTAAAGGGTTTCCCTCTGCTTGAAAATACCAGGAAAATTTGTCTACCGACGATCAAAATATCGCTAATTTCTTTGCACAAGTCAAACTATTCCAATGAACTTAATTCTTTTTGAAATGAATATCCATTTCAACTAAACTCACTTAACACAATTAATATTCCAGCAATATCCCTCGATGAAGTTTTTTCATATTTAACGTCTTTGAAGGAATCTTAGAAGTACGGTTCTGATTTAATTCCCATTGTTTTCTTAAAAAAATGCCGTGAACACATTTATCAGCCTTTAACTGATTTATTCAATCTGTCCAAACAACGTGGAGTTTTTCCTTCTGCTTGGAAGGAATCTTTTCTCATACCCCTTCGCAAAAGTGGTAGTAGGTCATGTGTAGTAAACTATAGAGGAATTGAAAAGCTGTCGGTCATCCCAAATTTGTTTGGAGCTATCGTTACCAATCAGCTAACTTTTTGCATTTCTACTTTGATTTGAAAGGCAAATCTACCATTACAAATCTACTTGAATTCACAACTCATGTTTTTAATGGATTTAGAAAAAATCTTCACACCGATGTTATTTATACTGATTTCAATAAATCATTTGACAAAGTATCCCACTCCTTACTTATCTACAAGTTGCATCGGCTTGACTTCCAACCTGGTCTCACCCAGTTGATCCCGTCGTACCTCTGCGGTCGAACGCAAAAAGTTATTTTTAAAATACTCTTTCAAATGTCATCGATGTTCCCTCTGGCGTCCCACAGGGCAGTCATCTTGGTCCAATTCTGTTCTTGTTAGTTATTAGTGATATCTGTACCATTATAAAATATTAGCTTATACCCGTGGGTTTCACTCCACATTGTTATAAAAATATGGAAAATAAATAAAACACCTTTAAAACACTTGTTGTTTCACATTTATAAGCGATATATATATATATATTTATTATTTGTGTTAACATTTTCTGATGAATAGTTAAATAATGTAATTAGCTCCAAAACTAAATAATGTAATTATATGATTTTTTTAAATTTAATGAAACCAAATTCTGGACTGGTATCCGAGCATGCTCAAGCGACTTAAACTATGCTTTTTTCTTTCGTTTGTTTCATTAGCCATTGAGTGTGCTTGTAATTCTCAACTTGTTAGTGAAATATTCTAACGATATAGTTTTAGTTTTTAATTTAAAATTGAGGTTCTTCGAGTAGAAGATGGGGTGCCAATACCTCAGAGCCCAGTGCTCGCCTCCATATCACATTTTTTAAGGGTTCTTCAAATAGAAGATGAGGTGGCTCATTAGAGCGAAACCTCAGAGCCCCCAGTGCTCGCCCCCAATGAATAAATACAAGAGGTTCTTCAAATAGAAGATGAGGTGGCTCATTAGAGCGAAACCTCAGAGCCCCCAGTGCTCGCCCCCAATGAATAAATACAAGAGGTTCTTCAACTAGAAGATGAGGTGGCTCATTAGAGCGAAACCGCAGAGCCCCCAGTGCTCGCCCCCAATGAATAAATACAAGGGGTTTTTCAAAGCAAAACAAGGCGGTTCATCCCGCAGCCAATACCCTGGAGCCCCCAGTGCTCGCCCCAATGAATAAATACAAGGTGTAACAGGTACATAGTGACCTTTCTCTAAACAAATTTAAAAATAACAACCAAATATATTAAAATAAAGATATCATAAATAAGGTGTACCGATGCTTTGCATCGTCCCGTATTTTAAATACACCATAAACAAAGTAAAATAACATACAGTCCATTAAAATAGTAATTTATAAAATAAAAAAGATAATAAATTTAAAAAAATTCTTGCTTGCAGTCGGCTTTGAACCCGCAACCCCAAACGTGTGAGTCGGGTACGTCATCCACTGTGCCACGACTCATACGCCTACAAGCACATCAAATTACTCCCTTATAACTCACACTAAACTGCTCGCCCTCAACTGCCCCACGCTTAGCTAGAGCAGGAAAGGAAAATATCTAAGAAAATTCCAAAAAAAAAAAAAATATAAAGCAAATAATTGTCGTAGGTATTTTGTATGGAACAAACAAAGTGACGTTAGCTACTATGCTTATAACTGAAGAGCGCCACGACTGATGTCGATCATTTACACCAATTTTTCCTGATTATGACCAAAAGACTGACTCAGACAAAAGAAAATATCATAAATTAAGGAACGTACTAAAAGGAAAGTTCAAAGTTGTGGGAGTTCTCATTCTAGAATTTCAACGCACTGATTTCAATTTCTGTTGCCCATCAATGCCACGCGTGCAAATAATCTGCCATCCCTGCGGTATGCCATTCGAGTTTAGCGAATCCAAGATTCAATTCTCCTAGCTTTCATCATAACAATCAATAAATCATAGAAACAATCGTTCAGTGTGGACTGAATATGGGAAATAAATGTTTTTCACACGGTCAAGTATATTTCTCATGTTTTTGTCTCGGAAAACCATTCACTTTGATCGTTTTCCGACCTAAGAATCAATTCGATTATACAATTGGCAACAGATTGTCTGCTATTTGAGATGACTGTCGATTGTCATACTTTTCAAATTAACTAATTATTGTAGAGCTCTTTCGTATACAATATTTTTCGTTTTGCCCTGAATTGTGGTGTATATAAAAAGAGCTGATGGCTTACCTACACGTGAGGTTAAGTTGAACAGACCGGTCCATGATGACCTCACACTTCCTACATTTGCTATCACTGATCAAGTCTAATTTAAAAGCATGTGACGCCAGAAGACAGTGTCCAGTCAGAATACCCGCCATGAGTCTACATTCCTCTCTTTTTAATGATAGAAACAACTTTGTTAGTCTAAGGTTGTAAGACCTACACATAATCTTCGACACTTTACAGCCCCACGCTTGAACCCACGCATTTCCTGCTTGGTCGATCATGTGTACCTATTGTCTTCGCTTAATTTCGCCCAGTCTAATGGGGCCGTCTACGGAGCAAGCTTCAAGGGATGCGCCTTTTTTAGCTAGTTCATCCGCTTTTTAATTCCCATATATTCCCATATGCCCTGGGACCCAATATAGATGTATGCTTCTCCCTATCCCGATTCTCTCCAGGGACTGCTTACACTCTAACGCGCATTTAGATACTGTGCTATGCCAGATTATTGCCTTAATTGCTGCTTGACTGTCAATATAAAAGTTAACACGATTGCAGCTGGGGCTATTTTCTTCCAGGCTTTCTACTGCTTCGGCTACGGCTATTATTTTCGCTTGGAAAACGCTACAGTAATCCGGCAGCCTGTAGGATCTGTTTATTTCCGGATCAGCACAGTATACCGCAGACCCTACTCCCTCCACTACTTTGGAACCATCTGTGTACACATGTATCGCCTCGTCCGTCATTTGCGAACCCTTGCGCCAACCGTCCATCTCTATTTTGGCCTTAAGATCGCCCTCGAAGCGCAGATAGGGAATCAGGTAGTCTATTCGTCTTGTGATTGATGACGCTATACTACTATGGCCGTATGGTCGGCGCTCAAGGTGCCCCAGGCACCGAGCCTGGTTACAGTTGTTAACGCTATGTTCTTTGCTACCAGGTCTACAGGTGTAATGTGCAGAATGGCATATAGTGCAGCTGTCGGGGTTGTTTTGCAGGGCTCCCATAATGCTAAGCATTGATAGTCTGCATATCCCCTCTAATTTTTTGAGGTATGTTGTTTTTTGTGTGGCTTTTCACCAAACAAGAACTCCATAGAACTCCTACACGTGAACATGCTACATATAATTGAACGTGGGAGAAGCATGGATATTCCAAATCAATACCACACAATGCCAATGATTGCCCTTGTGCTTTGTGTATGGTCATGACAAACGCTAGACGTATTGGAAATTGCACCCGTTTAAACTCAGAAGGCAGATCTGATGGATTCATTTGAATCACGGGAATCAATACATGCTCCCCTTCAAACTTTCCTGTCAAAATCGTTGCTTGAATGAGGTTAGTCTAGTACTGCTAGTACCAAAAAAATTGCAAGAAAGCATTAAAAAGTTGTTAAAAACTACCAGAAAGATACCAAAAAAGTATAAAAGAACAGTAGTTAAGAATAGGAAAATAGCACCAAAAAAGATAAGTGAAAAGGTTTCAAAAAATATTTTAAAATGTTATCAAAAAGGTAGCGTAAAAGTATAAAAAAAGTAGTAAAGTCTTACCAAAGTAGTAAAACATTGGTAAAAAAGTTTCAAAATGGCTAAAAAAAACTTTAAATAAATAGTAAAATTGGATCAAAAAAGAATAAAAAAGATCGCAAAAGTTTGAAAATCAGTACTAAAAAAGTTCCAGAAAAGTAGTTACACAGGTAAAAAAAAGTACCAAAAAGCTAGTAAAAAAGTATTAAAAATAGTACTAAAGCTTTTCCAATAACGTATTAGAAAGTTAACCGTACTTAGTACGTTCAGAACTTAACATACTTCACTGTGTAAGCAGTTATTAAAAACATTTATGTGAAAAACTTAAAATAAAAAAAAAAACTTAGGAACCTGTAAATTACATATTCCCAGGTCTTTGTTTTACTTAAACTGAGAGCGGTGTGACTAAACTAAAAAATATTATTGAAAAATATTGTTGAATAAAATTCCCAAAAATTGTAAAGCATTGGGCCAATTACATTTTTGAGAGAGTTTTTCTTATTTTGAAATCGCAGGCGGCTATCTGCCAAATAGGTAGAACAGAAAATATTAAAAATAAACTTATAGAAAAAAATTTGCTCTTTGAAATACTTGAAGTATAATATTATATCAAATTTTAACAAAGCAGGCAAGACAGAAAACTTAAAACAAAATTCAAAGGAAAAATAATTTTCGAAATTTAAAATTTTCTACGCAGTCGATATTTACGATGATTGTAGAAAATTTTTTACCGCAAGTTAAGTTTAGGTTAGTTTTCTTACATCTTCACTTACATCATAACGCTATATACTTAACTTAACTCAGCGTAATACATTCATAACCTTTTATATGAGAAAAGCTCTTTAAGCAGTTATTCACATTTATTTCCGTAAAAACTTAAGGAAAAGTTTAATATTTGCAGGTTTTGTTTGACAAAAAAATTTTATTGAAAAATATTTCATTAAAAAACTATATTTTTAAGTTTTCCTAATTTGACAAATTTTATTAATTTGAAATATTTTATGTAATGTATATGTAACAAACTTTTTACGCTGAGTAAAGTTAGATGTTATTTTCTCATCTTTCCACTTAGCACATAGAGAAACTGTTTTAGTGTGAAAGTTTTGTCTTTGTCAAAGGAAAAGGTAATGCAAATAATTGGAAAGAAAGGTTTCCGATATCATGTGAAAAGTTTCATCTTAAATGTTTTATGTACACTGAAATTACCTTGAACGTTGACATATAGTTGTCTCTTATTATATTGGTAGCTCCAAACAAAGTCATTCGGAAACTTGAATTGTACATTTGTATATTGGCTAGAAAATATCTTGATTCCGCTGTTGAACCAGAAATTAGTGTTGCTAATGGTTCTGGTAGGCATTGCAAACGCACAAACACATGCATATATATGAGATACTCCCAAAAGTTGGCAATCATCGGTGGAAGTATCACTCACATATCACGCGCATATGGCTATGCGAGAAGCTATAATCGTGCATCTGTAGTTTATAGCTGATAAGTTTATAGCTGGTAGTAAATTCTAGAAGAAGAAACGCCTAGATGTATGCGAACGAGACAGCAGAGACTATAAAAGGAGCGAAAGCTGAGTAAACAGCAATCAGTTTGATTTAAGCACGCTAGCAGTTGCGAAGTGAAGTTTAATTGCGTAGTACTTTCAAAGTAGTATAATAAAGACCATTTTGTAATACAGAATATCGGAGTGTTTTATTCAACACTTTAGCGATACGAACGTAAGGAGAAGGTTGCAAATATGCGGAATTTCCCTAAACCCCGCGCACTACTGTTTTGAAACTTCAATACGATACTGATGATGAAAAGTCAATCCGTCAAGATCAAGCTCTGCGAAGTAGTTCTTCATTGGCCAAAGAACAGAGTGTGCGGGAACGGCCCAGGGCAATGAGTAGTAAGACGAGACACAGGTACGACGAGAACAAAAATTCGGAAGGTTTCTTGGAGGGAGATTTGGTACTGTTATGGAGCCCTCACCGGCGGAAAGTTGTTGCATCCAAATCTCGGTGCAGTTGGGAAGGCTCATACAAAGTTGTGGAGAGGATCAGTGATGCCATCTACCGCATAAAAACCATTGGGAAAGCACGAAATAGAAGGGTGGTTCATTTGGAGATGCTAGCAACGTTTAGATCAGGAAATTTGTCTGATCGGGACGATCAGACTTACGTGGAGGGCAGTGTAATGAATATTAGCAATACTAAGGGATAATATCATCTCTAAGCCGATACTAAGCAGTGACTTGTATGTACATAAACAAATCAATGATTATGTTTACACATATGCCCATACAAGCAGCGGAGAGAAACGCACAAACACATGCATATACCTTAGATATTCCCAAAAGTAGGCAATCATCGGTGGAATTATCACTCACGCGCATATGGCTATGCGAGAAGCTATAATCGTGCATCTGTAGTTTATAGCTGATAAGTTTATAGCTGGTAAACAAGTAGCAAATTCTAGAAGAAGAAACGCCCAGAAGTATGTGAACGAGACAGCATAGACTATAAAAGGAGCGAAAGCTGAGTAAACAGCAATCAGTTTGATTTAAGCACGCTATCAGTTGCGAAGTGAATTTTAATGGCGTAGTACTTTCAAAGTAGTCTAATAATGACCATTTTGTAATACAGAATATTGGAGTGTTTTATTCAACAGTTTAGCGATACGAACGTAAGCAGAAGGTTGCAAATAAGCGGAATTTCCCTAAATTCGTTACAATATGTATGTCTATTTTTATCATGTAGTCGACCATTTTACGTTTGTCTTCGACTTTAAATAAAAAAAAAATTATAAATGAATCCTTCTACTTCTTGGGAAATATTCCTTGCTTAGGACTGGCCGAGTCTCAGTGGGCCACCTGACGGCGGTGCCCTTACAACAACGTTCAAAAAGAAAAAAAGTGAATAAACTCACTAAAATATTTATAGGTTATGGATATGCCGACAAATTTATTGGACGATTTTTGAAACTTTGATGATCCCTGCGCCATTAAGAAACACTTTTCCCGCATGTTGAATTTTCATCAAATTCAGAAGTATGCTCTAAGTTTCAAGGCTCTGGCTGCCAGGGAAGTTATTTGAAATGGAATCTAAGATTCCCCAATTTTGTATTGCAATTCGCGGAAAAATGAAACGAATACAAAATTCAAAATATGAAACAGAAGAGGAGGAAAAAAAGAACAGTATAATAACATCACCATGGGTTGATGGTAGCGTGCTCCCGCCTACCACACCGAATGCCCTGGGTTCACACCCCGGGCAAAGCAACATCAAAATTTTAGAAATAAGGTTTTTCAATTAGAAGAAAATTTTTCTAAGCGGGGTCGTCCCTCGACAGTGTTTGGCAAGCAGTCCGAGTGTATTTCTGCCATGAAAAGCTCTCAGTGAAAACTCATCTGCCTCGCAGATACCGTTCGGAGTCGGCATAAAACAAGCAAGTCCCGTCCCGCCAATTTGTAGGAAAAATAAAAAAGGAGCACGACGCAAATTGGAAGAGAAGCTCGGCCTAAAATCTCTTCGGCCGTGGCGTGGTGATAGCGTGCTCCGCCTACCATACCGAAGATCCTGGGTTCAAGTCCCTGGCAAAGCAACATCGAAAATTTAGAAAAAATTCGTCCCTCGGCAGTGATTTGGCAAACACTCCGAGTGTATTTCAGTCATGAAAAGTTTCTCAGTGAAAATTCATACGGCTCGCAAATACTGTTCTGAGGCCGCATAGAACATGAAGACTCATTTGTGGGAAAAATAAAAAGGCGTATGGTGTAAATTGGAAGATTAGCTGGGCCTAAATCTCTTCGAAGGTAAGTAAGTAAATATTTATTTAAAAATAACCATACAAAGTCGATAATTATGTGGATGATAATAATACATATGGTTATCGCACGTTTGCGAAGACAAGGCAGGGTTACGAAAGGAAAGAATGGTAAAGGAAGAGAAAGGACAAAGGGATACGAGGGGAGAGGAAAGAAAAATTAGAAGTTAAAACTGAAACCGGATGATGAGTCATTAATTTGTAATCGAAGTGTTAAAGGTTTGTTGTCGATGAGTTATATATTTTTTATACATGTTATTAAAAAAGAATAGGCGAGTTAACGATGTGTTGTCAAAGTATTATAATCTTGCTACCTATAACTAGGGTTATCAATGAGTTTCTGAGTTTTATCGACGGGTTATCGCTCTGTTATCGAAAAGTTTTGAAAAATTTTTTTGATTGTTATTAAATTGGTATCGAAAAGTCATCGCTTGAATATCCAACGTTGTTGTTATTTATTGAAAATTTATCACAAAGTGATCGATTTGCTATCGGAAAATTATCAATTTGTTTTTAAATAGTTATAGATTTGATATCGAACCGACACGATTTTTTATCGTAGTGCGACCAATCTTTTATCGGTGTGTTTTCGATGTGTTATCAAAGGCTCAGCTTTACTATAAAATGAGTGACATATCTGTAAACCTACCGGCTATGACAGGCCGATAGAAAACCAATAAGGACCCGATGACTCGTAGGTAACAAGCCGATAAAATGATTCTAAGCCGATTACAAAACAATAGTTTGCGGTATCGGTTGTTACGGCTAAAAAGCCGACGAAGCTTCGGCAAGCTCGATTTAACTTAAAAATGGTACTTTTCTAGACGTACAAATGCTAACAAATTGAACTTAAGGAGTTCTCGGTACTCAGGTGATTGAGAGTTTTTAAAAAATTTAGAAAACTGACAAAACAGATAGCACAAAAAACCACGTCTACAATTGTATATTAATTACCAAACTTCCATAAGTCTAACAAATTCTATTTATTGTCATAGTAAATTCACGTATTAGAACGACCGCTTTTTTCAATATTTCGAAATTTTCGATATAAAAAAGTGGGCCCAGTTGTTGTTCCATTTCGCCCATATTCAATACCTATCTATCCTGGGTCGACATAAGCCAGCGTACCAAATTTCGTGAATATAACTCAATGTTTGCTCAAGTTGTCGTGTTAACGGGCGAACGGACGGGCTTAATCAAGGTATTTTTCGATGCTGACAACTTCGATATAATAAAGTAGATATATAACTATCTCGATTCCTTATGCCATTACGAACTACCGTTATACAAATAAAGATTTAATAACCTTGTGTACAAGTACACACTGGGTATTTAGGGTCCTTTTTTTTGACGAATTACCGTCCGTAAACGAAGGTGATTACAGTTTCGTGTAATGTAACTTCCCAGTTATATTAATACCGGTAAACGAAGAATTGAGGGCATTAAACAAAATGCTTTTTGTGTTTGATTTTCGGAACGGTTTGGAAGTTCCCTGAATAGTATCTGCAAATATATGCATGTGTACACACGTGATTTTCCATTGTTTGAATTTCGTTAAAGATTTCTTTCTTACCTTTTCACTTGGTGAACTACTTCCTTTATTTACTTCCGTAATTTCGCTGTCCTGAGTTTGTAATATATGATTGCTGTTGAATTGCCTGGGATTAGGTAGCAATGCAGTACGAAATACATTGTTATGATTTCCTTTACTGGCCATATGAAGTAGTATGTTTCCTATTGATTATACTCTATGTAGACGATAGTATATACGCATTGTCAGTGTTAGAAAAATCAATAACTGCGGACATGTATGTAGAGCCAGTGAGAGTTAAAAATGTGATGGTGTTTAATTTTACAATTTAGTTAGTAAAATAAACGTACCACATTATTGTATACTTACATGCCTCTACATGCACCATTTATATTAACATGCGTCGGTATTTAAGTATATACGTACATATTTTCAGGAAAGTATTAAAGTTAAAGAAATATTTGTATCCACCACAGCCAGTGTCGCCCTGTTATATTCAATATAACATATCTTTAGTTATTTTCAAAATTTTCTATATGCTTTCCGCCTGCACAAAATTTAAGAAAAAATTAGAGCCAACCATGAACCAAGTAACAGATCCCGCATTAAAGACAAAAACAAAAAAGTAAAACTTCTGCCGTGACGTCACGCTTTTGAAATACATGTGTAAAATGTAAAAAAGAGGACAGCAAAAAACAAATTTATTTGACTTAGATTTTTATTGATATTTTTTATATAAGGAAATTTAAATTATAAATATATATAGAAAAATTCGATAAAAAGTACAGAAAACATAAAATTGCAAAAGATTAATATCCTTTCCTCCACAGCAGGTGTCGTCAGTATGGGCGCCGTTAGTCGTCAGTATGATTCACACTGGTTTTGAATGTGTTTTAAAGGCGTTGTTTCCACATCACTATTGAAAATGTGGTTGACGTCATGAGGACATAACATTCAGGACATACATCGCGTATGTAGCGGTTGTTATGGATAAGAAAGAGCTGAACATAATATAGTATCCAGATCGAAGTTGTGCCAGAGTGACTCCCTGGCGATTCTGCATTCATCAACTGCAAGTTTCGGTTATTGGACTCTGAGAACTAGGATCGGCGGTAATTTATCGTCATAGGATTTAACAAGGGTTTTTCTTATGCTCTTTTGGTTCATAAGGTTGAATTCTTGTGTGACGGATTTCTTCGTAGTCCTTGCAGAAGTGACCTCTTACGTTCCTGGGAAGCGGGGCCTCTTCCATCAGTTGTCTGTAACGATGCCCAAGCTTCTGAGCTTACAACAGAATTTATTTGTTCCTAATTTCGTTTCTCTCCTTTGTGGAGACTATTCCCGCCTCTAGTGTGTTTCTTTTAAGCTCGGTGTCCATATCGGAAACGCGAAGCATACAAGCGGCTGGCCAATTGCTTCAAAGGTAGCTACAGCGTTTCTTTGTCTTTGCCCCATGTACTGCCATCGAGGGACTTGAGGACTTTGCTATGGCTCTGAACTTGAGATACAATTGCGGCTACATGCTCCCCAAAATATAGGACATTATCGGTCACACTCAAAAATGTCGGGTGTGGGACAGTCAAAAGCGTAATGCCAATCACGTGGATGTCTAATATTTCCGAAATTTGTGTGGTCCATTTCGTGAATATGTTCGCTAAGGAATTGGCTAGGGAGATACCTAGTTGTTAATTTTACAGCATAGCTCATTAATGGCTACGACCTGTTGCCATTATTGCGCAGTCATCGGCGTAGAAAGCAATGGTAACTTGTTTTTGTTTTTATCGGCCTATTGATAAATGATTCAAGGTTTGATTCGAACTTAAAGCGTACTGATGATGAAGGCTTAGCACCCTTCGAAATGGATCTATCTGCGCAGCTATGGCAGGTTGTCGGAAAATTTTCTACTTACTATTCCAAAAACAAAATACAATTTTTCAAAGTTTAGAAAAAAAAAAAAAAAATAACAATAATTATCATTAGAAAAAATTATTGTTCTGCCCTTGAGCTCCAATCGAACCTTGAACCAAGCCCGACCATCTTGGGAACAATTTGGTATGACCACATGCGACCTTTAGACCTTACCCCCCTTCCATCCCTTAGATACATGAGGATTTCGGGGTCGCCAGAGTCGGCTGTTAATGAAACAGTATTCGCCACGGAAATGTGAGGTTGACAATTGGGTTGGAGAAGCTATATATTGCGCTGGCAACCCCTTGAAAGGGTTGCGCTACAAAACCCCTTGAATCTATTTAGTATTTTAGTCGAATCTTGCAACAGGCATACCTACCGCGGGTATATTCTAACCCCCTAACCCGTTGGGGTCAACTATTTCGCCCAAGTTTGAGGAGATGGGGCGCATCTGAAAACACATATATTCTGACGTCGTCGTGAATAAATCTAGGAAATAAATCATGTAAGTTGTTTTGCAAAATGTTGTGCGAATGGAATTCGGGAGGGCCTAATATCAACAATAACGTATCGAAAAAACCTGCCCCAAATTGAAGCAGCGTCCAGCCAGCCCAACATAACCTATGTAAAAGAAATAATTAATTCATTATTACTCACCAAGAGGTATCTGTCTTTATACCAAGCTCCTTATACAGTCCCTTGTTCTGTCCTCCTAAGTCGCTTACCACTCCTGCAACATAGTATCCGCACGCCTGTACAGAGCTTATTATATTACGGAGTATTTCCACCGTCATTTTAGAGTTAAAATCATAGAAGACTTGCTGCTTCCATTTGGAGGCTACACCTATAATGAATTTTACCACTTCTAAAGGTATCATATGGTATAGAATATCCAAAACTATACCTCGCAGCATAGCAACTTGCACGTAATCAACTGGCGCAAGCAAGGTGCCGGAGGACTTGTCAAAGCAATATGATTTCCGAATCTTCATTTCGCCGATTTTCGCACATTACCCAAATGAGATGCAGCTGATAAAATTTTTAAAACTGGTTCGATTATCCCCGTGGAAAATGTGCAGCTTATTTGACCACCACTACAGTGTACGCACTTCTCAGAACTCTATACATTTTTTACATAGTAATCAAGCGCGGTATATCCTCCTCATTCCACCTCACACACTTCTTACCTCGTTTAAGTATTTTGAATTTGTCCAGGCGTAAACATTACCGAAAGATTTCCTGTAAATTCTTTTCCTCAAATTGAACATCTCTAATGTGGTTTTGAATGCCAAATATCAACTTGTGGAACTCATTTTCTCTCTTAAAACTACATTCTGGCATGTTATTGCCTCACTGCCAAAGGGAGAATACATTAATTAACAAGTAAATTGCTTGTAGATTGTTTCCACAATTGCTTTTTCATTTGCCACCCTGGTAGTCTGATTCTCTTGACGACCTAAGAGCGTCCAGTAGGCACTTCAACAGTGCCAGGAAGAGTAAATTACCCTCGGACTGGGAGCTCTATAAGGTGGGTCTGGGGGTTTATAAATATGAAATAAGGATAGCCAAGCGAGATTCCTGGCGAAACTTCTGCGAAAACGTAGAAGGCTGAAATGAATCCGCGAAACTTAGAAAATACTCTCTAGGAATCCCGCCCCTCTTGGGTATCTGAGAGATGATGGTGGGGACTAGTCGATGAGTAGCAAGGAGTCCCAAAATCTTTTACTGGGCAATCATTTTTCCGATGTCCCAGTTGCGCAGGGATCGTCGGCGGTCGTTGGCCATGCAGAAATGCTTGCCTTTCCGCTACGGGAAAGTCAAATAACTTAGGCTATAGGTTCGTTTAAGCCTTATAAGTCTCCGGCCCGGATCGCATCATTCCTGCGCAACTTCAAAAGTCTTTAGGGATTTCCTGCCGCTCGTTGGCCATCATCTACACCAACTGCCTCAGGTTTAACTATATCTCGAAATCGTGACACACGGTTAGGGTCATCTTCATTCCGACGGCCGGCAGAAGCTCTCATGTATCATCAAAGGATTTCAGGCCAATCAGTCTCGTCGTTCCTTCTTAAGACGTTTGAGCGGTTGATTGACCTGTACCTACGGGAATGGATTCCTTGGGTTACTGTCGGCTTCACAGCATGCCTACTGCAAGGGAAGATCGACGGAAACGGGTCTTTATTCGATTGTAAAGCAAATAGAGGGGTCCCTAGAACACAAATAGTATGCTCTGGGGGCCTTTCTAGACATCGAGGGGGCTTTTAACAATGTCTTACCGGGGGCAATCGAACGAGCTCTGGTGGGGAGTCGAGGTGGTCCTGGTTGAATTTATTAGCAAACTTCTATGCGGCAGAATTGTCGCAGCGGAGTGGGGAGGGGCCATAATTTAGTGGAAGGTGTGCAGGGCACGCCACAAGGGGGTGTCCCATCTCCTCGGCTCTGGGTTGTGGTAGTCAACGAGTTTCTTGGAGCTGGAAGCCAATAGCTGTCGGGTGATTGCCTATGCAGATGACCTCGCTATCCTAGTCAGAGGAAAATTTCTGGGCACCCTGCACCATGTTCTGCAGGGCTACTTGGATACTGTGGCTAGTAGGGCTGAATCATGCGTTTCATACACATGCACGTGTGTGTGCAGGTTGTCAGCACCCATGAACGTATATGTGGGGTGGTTGTGTGTGTGGCTTTTTCCCCTCCTTAATACCAGAGAACCTTTTCGCGGCTTAGCGGTTGTCATCAACGGAACAACCGGCATTTTTTCTCGATTGACCGCCAAGCAGTTCACGTCGCCCACGATCACCATCGTCATTTGATATATATACAGGTAAAATCACTTATTCAATTTTGCACTGTACATTTCTTGCCTTTCATCATTAAATCATATATTATAATGAGGAAAATCCTCCTGTGTTCTTGTTTATTTCTTTTTGAGTGAACCAACAATCCCGAGATCGACCCGTGTGCGCCTACCCACTGCCGGTTCCAGACGCACTCAGGCCGAACATTGGTCCTTACGCACCGAAAAAAGAACTAAAAGCCTAAAATTACAGTCCACAACGCAGCACAATTTTGCCTACTACACAATTTGCCGAAGGATTTTGCCTACTAAAAATTTATTTGCCACAGCAGATCACAGCAGCCAAAAATTGACAAGGAAAAAGTTGGGGTTTTTATATTATACATAGCCACAGCATATTCGCCAACCACAGCACAGCACAACCAACTTTTCCAGCACAAAAACCAATAAGAAGTAAGTGTTATATTTCTTGCCACCTTTTTTTGATTGTTTTTTTTTTTTGCAAAATAAAGAAAAAAAAACCCGTGTAGTGCGCGAAAAATTAAAATCAAAGAAAGAAGTGAAAAAGTGAAGTTGTTTAGTGAGCACAATTTTTTCTTTCCAATTTCAAAAATTAAATCACTTTATTATTATTATCACGTTTATTAATTTTATTTTGATCCTTGTAATTATCTGGTCTATCCCCCCACCAGTGGTAAGGTTTTCCAGACACAACACAAAGAAGAGGGTAACCTAACCTCATTTTCCGCACCATACTAAATAGTTTTGTGTTGTTGTTTTTTTGCACATCACAAACACGAAATTAAGTTCAATTTAATTAATTAATCCGGTGCTAACTTAACTTTTTAAACACTTTTTACACTTTTTTTTGCGCTTGGTTTCGAATATCGCACGCATTTTTTCACCTTTTCAAAAATACACCCATTATCTGGTGAGGTGGCGAGTGGTCCCCCCTTTTTTGTTGTTGCCGCTGAGACAAAAAGTCTGAAAATTAAACCTTTTTACTGATGTCGCTGCTGTGACAAAAAGTCCATAAAATAAACCCTTTTCGTTGTCGCTACTCTGACAAAATCTGCAATAAACAAAATAAATAATAAACTTCGAAGTTCAATAGTTTTTATGTAGGGCTGGGCAGGCATTTTAACTCTGAAGAGTTCTATTTTTCTAATCGGAAATTTTCTCGTTAATAAACGTAAATAAAACAATGGAAACCTACATCCGTTTAGCAGAATCAATCGCAGAGTTTGATAAAGATTACAGCCTTATTCCGGAAAGCGACCATAGCAAACACACCGTTGCAATACAGCAGGAAGAGTTGCGGTCCTTGTGGAAGAAGGTAAAGTCTGCGTTTGATTCGCTATTGGGATCTGATGAGGTGTCAGCGGATGACGTTATGGCGGTCAGAACGAAGTAAAAGGCAGCATACGCAATCTACGTGCGATGTTCAGCGTCTATATCTGCTGAGGCAGAAAAATACGAGAAGGATGAAAAGAACGCCAACCCTGAGCAAGAACCTCATGGGCATAAAATTCGCCTCCCTGCTTGCGATACGGAAGTTTTTAAAGAGGATTATCTGTCTTGGCCAACTTTTCGCGACCTTTTCACGGCAATTTATATAAACAATTCCAGCTTGAAAGGGGTGGAAAAGTTATTCCATCTCAACAACAAAACGCAGGGCGAAGCAAAAGATATCGTTAAAAAATGCCCTCTCACAAATGAAGGTTTCGAGATGGCCTGGAAAAACTTTTGTGAAAGATACGAGAACAAACGTATCTTAGTTAACACACAACTACAAATTCTATTTAACTTGAAAAAGGTAGAAATTGAGTGTGGTAGTTCAATAAAAAAGCTACAAAATGATATAAAAAATTGTATTTCGTCCCTTAAATGCCACAAAATTGACACTTCCAATTGGGATGCAATCCTGACCTATCTATGCTCAACGAAGTTACCAGAGAGCAGGCTGGCTCTTTGGGAGCAAAGTATAGACCATAAAATGGACATATCCAAGTGGGAGGATATGGATAAATTCCTGTCTAATCGGTTTCAGACACTTGAAACAGTGTCTGGTTTTACAGGGCATACCACTTCGAAAGTGCAAAAACCAAACGCGTCGCGACAATCGTCAGAAACCCTACGAAAAGACTTGGTGCTTTTCAAACAACAGTATCCAAGCAAACAATAAGATCAATTTGTAAAATGTGCAAATCCCCTGAGCACAGATTACGAAACTGTTCACGCGTTTGCGAGTTAACCCCAATGCTCCTGCATGCGGATACATCTCAGCACACGGCTGTACGCAATCCCTTCAAAGATGCGGATAATATTCCAACAACATCAGCACAGGCGCGACAATCTGCAAACCAGAATGTATAATCCTGTCATGCCAATTCCAACACAGGCGTGCTATTAGGAACTGCTCGCGTACACATTCACCATAATGCTACCGACTTCTCCGCGCGGGCGTTAATTGATTCAGTGTCTGAATGTTCTTTCATGACAGGAAGACTGAAACGCAGAATCAATTTGCCGGCGAGGAAAATGCATGCCCAAGTGTCGGGCATCACCAATGTAATATCTGCTCAAGTTAGAGAGGCATCCACCATCGAATTACGTTCACCAGTGGATCCATGCTTCAGCTTGACTACTCCAGTTCTGATTCTAGCCAAACTTACTGGGAATCTGCCATCCTGCCATATCAACACAATGACTATGCAGGCATTCCCAGACTTGGTTCTGGCAGACAAGAGGTTCTACGTCAACGAAGATGTAGACCTCATACTTGGTGGAGACATATATCCCCAAATTATAATGAGCGGTCTGAAAAAGAATGTACTTAATACACTTCTGGCCCAAGAGACAGTGTTCGGTTGGATACTAACCGGTCGAATTGAAGAACCGAGTCCAACGACGAGCATCGTGTCATTTTACAACGAGGTTGCATTGGACAACCAATTAAAAGCTTTCTGGGAGATAGAAAATGTTCCCAAAAATAAAATGCTTAATGAAGAAGAAAGGTATTGTGAACAGTTATTTAAGGAAACGACAAAACGTGATGAAAATGGGAGATATACAGTTTCGCTACCATTCAGGCAGGATTACCCTGAGAAGATTGCATTAGGACCGTCCCTAAAGCGCGCATGTTCACAATTCTTCAGAAATGAGGGGCGATTACTGAAAAACCAAGAGTTAGGGAAAGAGTATGCTCGGGTGTTATCCGAATACGAAACGCTTGGACATATGAGAAAAATCAAACGAAATATTCCATCCGACGATTCACATAATTATTTCCTGCCCCACCACGCCGTTGTAAAGGCGAAAAGTACAACTACCAAGGTGCGCGTCGTCTTCAACGCGTCAAGTCCGACAGCAAATGGCATTAGTCTGAACGACATACTCCACCCAGGTCCAGTACTCCAAGCAGACTTGCCTATTTTAATTCTACGTTGGAGACTGTACCGCTTTGTCTTTAATAGTGACATAGAAAAGATGTATAGGCAAATTTTGTCTGACCGATAATCACGCCAAATTTCAAAGAAATGTCCATCGAACATCCTCCAACGAACCCATGAGTCTTTACGAACTAAAGGATGTCACATTTGGTGTAAACTGCGCCCCTAACTCGCGATACGGTCAATTCTACAATTGGCTGATGATGCAGAAAATACCCACCCAATAGCATCGGGTATCTTACGAGAAAGTATGTATGTCGACGACGTTTTATACCGTCAACAATCAAAGCAAGAAACGAAATTCTCGAAGCATTACACTCAGCTGGCTTTCCATTGCGCAAGTGGACATCAAATTGTGAGGAAATCCTTCAGGACATCCCCAAAACGGATCTGCTCATCGAGGACTTCCTAGCGTTTGAAGAGGCTAGCCGGTGAAGGCACTCGGAATACGATGGAACGCGCACTCAGACATGTTTTACTTTACAGCAGGAGCTTTAGAGAATGGCGAGAACATCACCAAACGCGCAAGCCTATCCGCTATAGCCAAACTTTTCGACCCTTTAGGCTGGCTTGCACAAATGGTCATAGTGGCAAAAATGCTAATGCAGAATATCTGGTTAGAGGGCACCGGGTGGGACGAACCTGTCTCCCCAACTACCTTAGAACGGTGGGAAAATTTCACCCAACACTATAGCGAAATAGATAACATTAGGATACCGCGGTGAGTAAATTTTTCACCGGAAGATGACATAGAAATCCACGGCTTCTGTGACGCTTCCGAGAAAGCATATGCGGCAGCGGTATACATGCGCGTGAAAAGAGCCGATCAGGTTTTCATACACTTACTTTTAGCAAAAAGCAGAGTAGCTCCAGTGAAAACCATCTCGCTACCACGTTTAGAACGCTGCGGCGCCGTGCTGCTCGCAGAAATCATGGAATCAATATTCCGAAACATTCATTTGGGACCAGAAAAAGTTCACCTCTGGACGGATTCAACCATCGAACTCGCATGGATAAGAAAGCCGCCCTGTTCCTGGTCAAACTTCGTCGCACACCGAATCACCAAGATCATCGATATGGTCGGTAGCAATGACTGGCTTCACGTGGACTCGGAATCTAATCCAGCGGATCTAGGAAGCAGAGGACTACTTGCATCAGAGTTGGTCAACAATTCGTTGTGGTGGCAGGGACCTTCTTGGCTGCAAGAAGACAATTTCCACTGGCCTGCACAAGAGCCCGAATATAAAACGTCCGTTGAGGAGAAGAGGGCACACACATATGCCACGACAAGGGTAGATCATGTAGATATTCTCGACCGATTCTCAAATTTACCCAGGGCTTTAAAGGTTCTATCCTATGTTAGGAGATTTTATAAACGAACTCACCCAAAAACTAAAGCAATGTTCCACGAAAGGTCGTGTATAATCTCAGCCGATGAGAGTAAGGCAACGACTCAAGCATTAATACGAGTCTGCCAGAAACAATTTTACGGGACAGAATATTTAAAATTGAAAAATAGGGAACCTATCGATCGAAAGAGTGAAATACTGTCACTCAACCCATATATCGACAAAGATTATATTATTAGAACAGGGGGGCGTCTAGGGTCTTCAAAAGACATGTCATACAACGAGCGTTATCCGATCATCTTGCCTTACAATTGTAGGCTGTCTCGCCTTACAGTTATGATGGCTCATCATGACTCCCTTCATGGCGAGAACCAGCTCATGCTCCGTCTTATCCGAACCCAATACTGGATACCGAATGTCAAGACCATGATCAGAGCCGTCATCCACAATTGCAAAACCTGCATTATTCACCGAAAGCAGGCGCAGTCCCAACTTATGGGTACCCTTCCCTGCGAACGGACTATTTTAACAGCGCGTTCACCAATACCGGGGTAGACTTTGCGGCGCCGTTCGACATCAAAAGCTACCACGGTAGGGAACGTCGACTGTCAAAATGCTACGTATATCTTTTTGTCTGTTTCTCTACTAAGGCCATTCACTTAGAGGCCACTAGTGACCTCAGCACCCCATGCTTTCTCGCAGCCTTTTCGCATTTTATCGCGAGAAGAGGATTTCCGAAAAACATCTACTCCGGCAATGGTACAAACTTTGTCGGAGCGTCAAGATCTTTACGATCCGAATTTAAAGTCTTCCTGGGAGAAAGCCGAGAGGTGCCAATTTTACCTGCAGTCAGCTCGATTCCTCGAACGTCATAAAGTGGCCAAAATACCTATCGATTAGTTGCTAAGAAGAAACTTTACGCTCCCATACCTGGGCTGTAAAAGCAGCAGACTGGTTGCGGCTTTTCAGCACCATCAACGTTAGGTCCATTAAGCAGTACAGCTCCATTTCAGGGTTAACCACCACTCCCAATACAACTTGCAACTCCAGTCGATCTTTTTGGTTATCCAACGCAGACATTATCTACGCAATTGAACCCATACGACCCTAATCAACAAACAGCATAGTCGCTTAGGCAAGAGGAAAAGAAAGCTGGTGGTCTTTTTGCGAACATAAGCAATTTGATACCGACTGGAGTTCTTTCGAATATTTCCGGATTAGTACAGGCGGCAACCGGGTCATTTACGCCATCCCCAAACAAGTCAACAGACGAAGAGTTAAGCCAACAGCCTTCTACGGGTATCAGCAAACACCTTCAGAGCCTGGGATCACACCTCAAGCCCCACATCAAAGCTATTCTCCACCAAGTGTAGACCTTAACCAATCAGCTGGGAAATTCTTTACACCTGCACAAATATCTCAGTTCCCATCCACACCAGCGGGAGTCACGCAGTTTCACTCGCCACAAGCAGCTCCAGCGCATATTGCACAGCAAACGTCGCATTTATTTTCACAGCCCTCGTCAGTTCCAAATCCAACTGTGCCACCACTTCCCACCACTGCTTTTGTAGCAGCGCCACCTAAGAGTGCTACGCCCGAGTCCGTAAAGGAACGTCCATCCGTATCGACAACTCCGATTATATTTTTTGACCCTACGAAACAAGCGTCAACAGCTGGTATACCGAACCACTATCAGCTACCATCCAAGGACCAACATCAACTCCTGAAAAGTCGACAGCGCCGTCGCTTCCGACGCGTGTGGTACTCGTAAACACAGCTATTGGGCCATTGAAATATCCAAAGGCAACGAAAAATCTACTCTCAGAGCCTACATGTTTATGATTTCCGCCGATTTTATTTGAGAAAAAAATTCAATGCCAGTTTGTTTAAATGATAGTTTAATGAGCAATACTTTAACGAAGTCAACAAAAATGCTCACAAGCTAGCAAAGTAAATCACTTCATCCATTGCAATTTTACAAGCACATTTAAAGTAAACACTTTGGAAACATCTTTGCTGCTCCAAGAAATGTGCCGCACATTGGGCAAAAATGATTTGCATTGCGACAATTATCCATACAATATGGAAGGCAACAACAACAACCAGTCCACGCTAACAACAAACATGCCAAATGTATTTTTGTCGTTGAACGGTGTCTAACCGTCGCCTTAACTATACATTTGCACTGTGGACAACGCAATTGCGTAGATTGGGGACCCACTGGGGGATCTGGATTGGTATAAATGGATGTATACTGCGGTATTAAATGAATAAATAAGCCGGCGGCGGTGCTATTGGTGTATTCAATTCAGATGGTAAATCATTACGAATTTCATCATAACGATGCTTATTGTATGCCATTTTTTTTTTATAGAAAGTGGTTTTTTATATTCCTGCCTTAAATGAAAGTTTTTAGTACCGCTGATAAATTTTTTAAGCGTGAGCGCTTGACAAAATAATAATAAAATTAAATAGGAGCGCACATAATGGTGGTAATTTAGCTAATGGATTACGATTGCGGAAGCTCACCATCCAACCATTAGTTTTTTTTTCCATATTTTTGTTCCATATTTTTTCTCCTTGAAGTAGCAATCAATATAAAAACTAGCAATTGGTGCTCCACCAGTACCTGGAGTTGAATCATCGTCGGATACATTCTCCACCTGAAAAATAAAATAAAAGTAATTACTAATGGAAAAGGAAAAAAATGATTTTATTTTTATAATAATAGAAAGAAAATATTACAATTTACTCACCATGTTTAGCCAACCTTACTCCATCATGCGTAAAAAATGAAAGAATGAAGCAACGGAAGAAATCTTTCGATTAGTCCCGTTGGCTTCAATTCAGAGGAATTTACATTCTATACAAGGGTGTGTATGAATGTGCACAATTTTTTTTCTTTGCTGCTAGTAAATATCTACCAGTGCACGGACTTTTTTAAAAGGCAAAATGTTGGTAAACAGGAAATGAAAATAGCAGTAGAAATTTCATGAAAACAATAACTACGGTTTATATTGGTAACAAAAAATTCCCAATTCATTGTAAAACTAACAAATCTCAAAATAAATCACATACCATAAGGTCTGACAATCACAACAATTTTCCAATGTACCAAAAATACTGCCGCAAAATAACCGATTTCGGCAGGTTATCGTTTACGTAAAACTTTTTATTGTCGTTCAAACTCTTCACAAAAAAAAAAATAAAATAAAAAAATACTGAAAAAAATAGCGCAGAAAATACTCGCGTGCTCAGTTACTATATTTCTCTAATCAAAAATTCATTTCCTGTTTAAGTTTTTCACAAATTTTTCAAAATTGACTGATTTGGTCAGTATCGCCTCCTAATATTAGTTGGGTGGGCTCGGTAATTCAATACTGTAATGCAGTATACGGTTTCAGTGCGAAAATACTGAAATATTGGCAGAATCTAAGTCTTGGTGGCAGAAGTAGTAGAAGTAGTAGAAAATGAAAAATGGGTCAAAAAGGTTGGTAAATCTACCAAAGCGATAGAGTCCGCGCACTGACTGTCCATATACTTATACCAACGTATGTACATATATATGCCGAGTTTAAATGTATATTATATTAGGGATGCTTAAAAGGATGCAAACGGGTACCCAAAAAAAACCCGGTTCTGACAAAACGGTATCAGAGCCAAATACCCTTCCGAAACCGTGTCGTTTGCTAAATGCCGTCAATTAAACTGGAGAACAGTTGAACAAATAGTAGAAGGGCAATACAAAAAAAAAAAAAATGATACATCCAACAAATTTTTCTCCTCTTCCAAAACGAACATTTCTTTTATTTTGTTTCCTTTATATAGCATACGATTTTGCTGTCCAAACATTTTTTTTTGCCGCGGGAAGGAAAGTTGTTGGTTTTTAGCACCAACAACACAAATAACAGCGACTCAAAAGAACCCACGCATACACTTTCTACCCGGTTCGGTACCAGAATGTGCGAACCGAAAATCTTAAATGCTCATTCTTCTGCAGCACTAGTGTGCCCGTGACTAACTAAAACGCTACCGGGTGACACGAAATAAACAAAATAAGGCACTAAAGACCCAGGCACATAACGTGCGGGGAATGAGGCCATGCACATAATGCGCGCCAAATATTAATATTTTTCTTTATGCAGCGACAGATGTTGTTCCCCTTACGCACGCGCTAATAAAAGTTCCCAAATCTCAATAATACAATTAGAAACCATTCGCCCCTGCATTTCGTTAAGGACCCGACCTATTCATACCCATTGTATTCCTTTCAGAAAAATTGGTCGTTTTGCTGCTATGCAACGGAATGCCGCCGAGAACGCAACGTGTTCTTCACTGGAATGCCGAGTCTGTTTTAAACGACGCCCCATACGCGTGTGCCCTATCTTTCGGGCCAAAAAACCCGAGGAGCGGCTCTACGTAGCGATCCGTGGGAGCCACTGCGGAAATTGCTTGGCACTAGATCACCGCTCTAACGCGTGCCCGAGCCAAGGAAGATGCAAAAAATGCGGCGGAAAACACCCCTGCAGTTAAACCAACTAGTTGTATACTAGAAGAATACTAGTTTGCCAAAAATCTCAACTAGTATGAGTTCTGTCTTTTTTCCATATTACCAACTGGTATTTTTAACACGGCAATGTCCTACGAAATATCAATTGCCAGCCTCTGCATCAGCATCATACCAATTGACAAACTAGTCATTATATACACCAACATCATACCAGATGACATACTAGTCAGCATACCCATCAGACTCATACCAATTAACATACTAGTCAGCCTTTGCGCCAGCATTATACCAGATGGCATACTAGTTATTATATACACCAATATCATACCATTTTGACATACTAGTCAGTAGACTGGGTTGGTCCCCATACAAAAAAAAGTTGCTAATGTCCGCCCCTAAATTTGAAGATTATGTTGAGAGGGTTTCGGAAAAATTTTTTTTAATTTTTTTTGATCCTTCGAAATACAGCCAAAAAGGTTTTTGCGTTGTAACTTGGTTATTTGACAACCGATTTTTAAAATTGATATGTCATTATTTTGGCCTTGAGAAGCTCCACATTTCCGTTTAATGCCCTTTTAAGCTATTAAGTCGTTTTCACATGATTAGGTCAGCTAACAAAATTTTACCCCCCCTAATGTATGTTTTTTACTTAAAAATTCAAGAAAATGTTGCTTTGACCCCATATTACTAAAATAATAAACAAAGAAGTTATAGCACTTTCAATATTTATTGCAACTGTTATTTTACCTGATTCTTATTATACTTAGACCTGAAACTCATGATATTTTTGTAGGAAAAATTGCAGGGTTTGGATTGAAAAGTTAATAAAGATAAGCCAAATATCAGGAATAGGGGAAGTCAAAGTAAATAAGTGAGTCAAACCTGTAGTTTCGTATTTATAATAATAACGTTATGCGACAAAATCAACTTTTTTTCTGGGTATTGGACAAAACCCACTTTTTTGTAGAGATTGAGGCTTAAGTAAACAAAGTACTATCTCCGTTTTTCCCACATTAAATCCCTCAAGCCAAGAGAACTGCTAGGGTTCATCATGGAAGTCGGATGGGAAGAGGTGCTGACCAAAGGTCGCAGTGCAATCCTCAATAAATTATCTATCTATCTAACGGAGAAGGGACGAACCAGTAGTGGTTGACTGGTTAAAACAGGCCAAGCTGCACTAGCGCCGTCCTGTTATGAGTGTTAATGGAGTTCAGAATGGTGGTAGTGATATGCACTTTACGGAAGTCATGCTTATGGCTGGATAACCGAACAATTTCATTTAATTGAGGAAATCATAACGGCTTTAAACGTTTTCGTTACTGACTAAAGGGATAATAGGTAGATACTGGCTGGGTTTCCGGTCTTTCTCTGTTATTCTGGAAAGGCATAAACTTTTAACGACAAGTAGAAAAAATGTCCTAGGCTACTGATGCCCTCATGGCACAGTTGTTTTGGCATCGGTATAGGTCTTTCGTCTGGGACTATTGATATGGATGGCTTGGCCTTTTCAATAAATTATTTAACCTCTGTTGAGGTAACGGTGAGGGTTGACTCGTCATGCTTGTGTTTATGTGCCCGTTGATTTGGGCGATATCTAGCATTGTCAACTGAAGTATGCATTACAAATTGGCTACAGAAAGCACTCGCGCATTTACTCGAGCCGACAGACGAAATTCTAGTCAAATGAATTATTTAAATACTAACTAGTATTAATAACGCCACAAAATTATAGCCAATGAACCATTCTAAAACTGACCAGTATGATGAACGCCACACTTCCCCAGTGGGCTAGGGGATCAGAATATACCCGCGGTAGGTATGCCTGTCGTAAGAGGCGACTAAAATACCAGATTCAAGGGGCTGTGTAGCGCAACCTTTCAGTTTGCCAGCGCAATATATAGCTTCTCCAAACCCAATTGTCAACCTCACCTATCCGCGGCGAATCCTGTTTCACTAACAGACGAGGCTCTGGCGACCTCAAGCTCCTCATGGAACTTGGGGGTAGGGAGGGAGGGAATGGCCTGAAGGTTTAATGTGGCCACATAAATCGTTCCCGAGATGGTCGGGCTAGCACCTTAATGGTGCTATGGTACCGGAGCGTACCGGATATGTATCCGGCAAAGGACCATCACATCGATAAAACTCCCCAAAGCCTTCGGGGAGCAACCTTATCGCTACAACAACAACAACAACAACATGAACGCCACACAATTCTAGTCAATTAACTATTCAAAAGCTGACTAGTATGAATAAACCCACAAAATTCTAGTCAATGAACTAGAATGTTTGCTGACTACTTTGGCTTTTGACTGCAGGGCCCTGCAGTCAAACCAACTAGATGTATACTAGAAGAATACTAGTTTGCCAAAAATCCCAACTAGTATGAGTTCTGCCTTTTTTTCATATTAGCAACTGGTATTTTTAACACGGCGATATCCTACGAAATATCAATTGCCAGCCTCTGCATCAGCATCATACAAATTGACAAACTAGTCATTATATATGCCAATATCATACCAATTGACATACTAGTCAGTGTATTCAACATCAACATACCAGTTGGCATACTACTCAGTCTATGCATCATTGTAATGACATACTAGTCGATATTTACATCAGCATCCTACTATTTAATATACTAATCTCAGTTGGGTTGAAATCGTAACGGCTTTAAACGTTTTCGTTACTGTCTAAATGGATAATATCGGTAGATACTGGCTGGGCTTCCGGTCTTTCTCTGTTATTCTGGAAAGGCATAGGCTTTTAACGACAATTAGAAAAAATGTCCTAGGCTACTGATGCCCTCATGGCCAAGGTGTTTTGGCATCGGTATAGGTCTTCCGTCTGGGACTATTGATATGGAAGGCTTGGCCTTTTCAATAACTTCTTTAACCTCTGTTGAGGTAACGGTGAGGGTTGACTCGTCATGCTTGTGTTTATGTGCCCGTTGATTTGGACGATATTTAGCATTGTCAACTGAAGTATGCGTTGCAAATTGGCTACAGAAAGCACTCGCGCATTTCCTCGAGCCGACAGACGAAATTATAGTCAAATGAATTACTTAAATACTACTTAGTATTAATAACACCACAAAATTATAGTCAATGAACTATTCAAAAGCTGACTAGTATGAATAAACCCACAAAATTCTAGTCAATGAACTATTCAAAAGATGACTAGTATGAATAAACCCACAAAATTCTAGTAAATGAACCAGAATGTTTGCTGACTACTTTGGCTTTTGACTGCAGGGACGACTCCATATCATTATATGCGTCAGATGCTGGAACGGAGACTGGGCCTCTTCGTCCAGCTCGAATCCACCGAACCGGAGCGGAGACTCGGTCTCTTCGCCCGAACACAACACCAGCAGCCAAATCGTTTCGACCGCTTTTGTAGCATGAGAGAAAGCGGCTCCAGCACAACACATCGAAAGTCCAGCGCCATATTCGTGACGGCCGAGTGGAGACTCGGTCTCTTCGCCGGCAAACCAAGGACCCTCAACGAAGACAACAACCGCGCGGCCGCAGAGCGGAGACAAGGCCTCTTCGCCTGCAACAACGACATCGCACGCATCATCAGCCACGAGATCGCAGTCACGGATCCAACTCGCTGCACCTCACCACCGTGTCCGCCTTCCGGGCAGGGCTCCTAGCCCCGCATTCAGCTGCCACCGCCACCATGATAGCAACAGTAGCGATCACACCAACTGCGGTCGTGAAGATAGAAGCGGGAGGTCGGCTACACCTCGTCCGTGCCTTAATTGACGGATGCTCCCCCAGCACCGTGATAGCAGATGAGCTCACCCAGGAGCTCCAACTCCCTGCCAGCAACATTGGCGGGCAAGCAGGATGTTTACTTCGAATCAGAGGAAGACACGGCCAAAACAAAAGAATTGCGACCCGTGCTACGGTCGTATCCAATTTTCGGCGCATGACACCCACAACCAGCATCGACAGTGCCATCGCAACCCCGTACGCACATCTTCGTCTGGCGGATCCGCAATTCTACTCATCCGCCCCGATCCGCCTCTTCCTAGGCACAGATGTATATGCGGAGATAATACTCCCAGGGATTCTGCCCACCACGTTTGGCCCTTTGTTAGCTCAGAGTACCATCTTCGGTTGGGTATTCTCGGGCACAACGAAGGCCTAACATCAAAATGTTCGGTAACGACCGAAATACATGAATTTTTACACTTTTTATCCTTTTTTATTTTATTGATTGAATTTCTGTTGTACACAGTTGCAAGAGGTGTGCATTGTGAATTCGTACAAGTGAAAAATCATTCTATCCCTCCATTGCCATACCTACGTGTCAAATCATAGCTGACAAGGAGAACGGCTGTCGCGAATGGCCAGGGAATGGAAGAAATGTTTGTTTTTCGTTTGTTCGCCGTTATTAGATTGAAGTGCCATGAATTGCACATTTGTTTCAAATCAGCTTTTCTTATAAATTTGTATACAGAAAATCAGACTACATATTAATACTCATTTATAAAATCAAGTTTATTGATTAAATTTGAGTAACCAGCTATGCAGGCATTTTAAATTATGTAAATAAAGCAATATACGAGTCGTCTACAAAAAGGTTTGAAAACCAGTGTTAAGCTAATGATTTAAGTAATCGAACAGCGATTGAACAGGTGATTGAAGCTGTTCACTATTGTGAACGTTCTATCAAACATTCGCCACTTGTATGAATTCACAACAAAGGTGTGCGTTTACAATCATTTATCATTACAATAAGTTATTTTTATTGAATTTTCTTCATACAAAATTCTATGATTGTTCATTTCCAATGAATTTGTAATAAACGGCAAGAAATATCAACACATATATCTTCTCACTTCTTTTCGCAATCCCTATCTCTAGGCAACCATGGCTCAGGCCTCTAACCATGACGGGAAAAAGGGCGAATGACCGAGGCAGCAGCAACCAAGCTCGCACACTACGCAAACCACCTTGCGTGCCGCCAAGCCGGCGGACTGGCCGTTGCTATGTTAAGTTAGATATAATTAGTTGTAAGTTTTTTATTTTTTTCCTCTCTTCTTCACGGTCGGTGATCCTTGGCGAACTGTGAGGTTGCGTACCGCAAGGGGGGCGGCATGTTTAGGCCCAATGCCCAACTTTTACCTGATTGACGGCGCCCCTACCTAACGTTTTAATAATATTTCCAGCCACCCACACTCACGCCGCATTAGTGTGCATGCATGCACATGCATGCGTTTCATACACATGCACGTGTGTGTGCAGGTTGTCAGCATCCATGCACGTATATGTGGGGGTGGTTGTGAGTGTGGCTTTTTCCCCTCCTTAATACCAGAGGACCTTCTTGCGGCTTAGCGGTTGTCATCAACGGAACAACCGGCCTTTTTTCTCGATTGACCGCCAAGCAGTTCACGCCGCCCAGGATCACCATCGTCAGTTGATATATATACAAATACAAAATAAACGGCTCAAATATTGCTCTTGAACCTTGCAATTATCGGCCAATTAGCATCTTAGCTGCGTTTGCTAAAGTGTGTGAGTCCTTGATGGCGGGTGAAATTTCAGCTTATGTTAAGGGGAACAACCTGTTGAGTCCACTGCAATCTAGATTCAGACCCAGGCGCAGTTGCTCTACTGCAGTGATCAAAATACTTGACGACATAAGAACTAGTTTTGATAATAATGACCTAACCCTTTTGTGCGTCTTTGACTTTTCTAAGGCCTTTGACTCAGTGCAGCACAACCTCCTTTGCAAAAACCTCGAATTCTACTTGGGGTTCTCTACTAAACTGTTGAGCTTATGGCCAGTTAGCTGGAGGGAAGAACAAAGAAGGTATTCTGCAAAAACTTTGCATCTAAATCTCGTGTTGTCCCTTCTAGTGTGCCATAAGGCTCTGTGCTTGGTCCTCTTCTGTTTAGTCTTTTTTTCAATGATGTGTCAACACGTAAATGTCCATGCATATGTTGATGACATTCAGTTATACCTATCTAGTCGTGTCGGCCTTGTCGAAGATTTATGTTATAAAACAAGTAAGGAAGGTTAAGTTCGGGTGTAACCGAATATTACATACTCAGCTGAGAGCTTTGGAGGCAAAATAAGGGAAAATCACCATTTAGCAAAATTAACCTAGAGTAACCCTGGAATGTGTTTGTATGACATGGGTTTCAAATGGAAAGTATTAAAGAGTATTTTAAAAGGGAGTGCGCCATAGTTCTATAGGTGGGCGGAATTTCAGGATATCGCCATAAAGGTGGACCAGGGGTGACTCTGGAATGTGTGTTGTACGATATGGGTACCAAATGAAAGGTTTTAATGAGTATTTTAAAAGGGAGTGGGCCTTAGTTCTATAGGTGGACGCCTTTTCGAGATGTCGCAATAAGGGTGGACCAGGGGTACCTCTAGAATGTGTTTTTACAATATGGGTATCAAATTAAAGGTATTAATGGGGGTTTTAAAAGGGACTGGGCCTTAGTTGAATATGTGAAGCCGTTTTCGAGATATCGAACAAAATGTGGACCAGGGTGACCCAGAACATCATCTGTCGGGTACCGCTGATTTATTTATATATGTCATACCACGAACAGTATTCCTGCGAAGATTTCAAGGGTTTTTGATTTCGCCCTGCAGAACTTTTTCATTTTCTTCTACTTAATATGGTAGGTGTCACACCCATTTTACAAAGTTTTTTCTAAAGTTATATCTTGCGTCAATAAAACGATCCAATTAAAATGTTTCATCTCTTTTTTCATATTTGGTACCGAATTATGGCATTTTTTTCATTTTTTGTAATTTTAGATATCGAAAAAGTGGGCGTGGTCATAGTCGCATTTCGGCCATTTTTTATACCAAGATAAAGTGAGTTCAGATAAGTACGTGAACTGAGTTTTGTAAAGATATATCGATTTTGCTCAAGTTATCGTGTTAACGGCCGAGCGGAAGGACAAACGGTCGACTGTGTATAAAAACTGCGCGTGGCTTTAACCGATTTCACAGAAAACAGTTAGCGTCATAGAATCTATGCTCCTACCATAATTAACAAGGATTGGTATATAAATAAATTAAGTCAACATTCAACTCCAGTAATGATATGGCGCAACAAAATACAAAAATAAAAGAAAATTTCAAAATGGGCGTGGCTCCGCCCTTTTTCATTTAATTTGTCTAGGATACTTTTAATGCCATAAGTCGAACAAAAATTTACCAATCCTTTTGAAATTTGGTAGGGGCATAGATTTTATGACGTTAACTGTTTTCTGTGAAAATGGGCGAAATCGGTTGAAGCCACGCCCAGTTTTTATACACAGTCGTCCGTCTGTCCTTCCGCATGGCCTTTAACACGATAACAAGAGCAAAAATCGACATATCTTTACTGAGCTTAGTTCACGTACTTATCTGAACACACTTTATCTTGGTGTAAAAAATGAACGAAATCCGACTATGACCACGCCCACTTTTTCGATATCTAAAATTACAAAAAATGAAAAAAATTCCATAATTCGGTACCAAATATGAAAAAAGAGGTGAAACATGGTAATTGGATTGGTTTATTGAAGTGAAATATAACTTTAGAAAAAACTTTGTAAAATGGTTGTGACACCTACCATATTAAGTGGAAGAAAATGAAAAAGTTCTGCAGGGCGAAATAAAACACCCTTGAAATCTTGGCAGGTATTACATATATAAATATATTAGCGGTATCCAACAGAACGAAAGCACACTCCCTTTTAAAAATACTCACAACTACCACCACTCCCTTTTAAAACCCTCAATAGTACCTTTAATTTGATACCCATATCGTACAAACAAATTCTAGGGTCACTCCTGGTCCACCTTTATGGCGATATCTCGAAACGGCGTCCATCTATGGAACTAAGGATCACTCCCTCTTAAAATACTCATTAGCACCTTTTTTTTTTTGATACCCATATTGTACAAACAAGTTCTAGGGTCACCCCTGGTCCACCTTTATGGAGATATCTCGAAACGGCGAACACCTATGGAACTAAGTATTACTCCCTTTTAAAATACTCATTAACACCTTTCATTTGATACACATATCGTACAAACAAATTCTAGAGTCAACCCTGATCCACCTTTATGGTGATATTCCTAAATGGCGTCCACCTATAGAACTATGGCCCACTCCCTCATAAAATACTCTTTAAGCCCTTTCATTTGATACACATATCATGCAAACACATTCCAGGATTACCCTCGGTTCATTTTCCTACATGGTTATTTTCCCTTATGTTGTCACCATAGCTCTCAACTGAGTATGTAATGTTCGGTTACACCCGAACTTAACCTTCCTTACTTGTTCTTTTTTACTTTGCTTTTTAAATGTACTTTTCAGAAAAAATTCAAAAATATTTTTAGATTTTTTTTTTTTTTGTAATTTTTCAGTTTTTCGAGATTTTTCGAATTTCGCCCCTTTTTTCATAAAAAACTTCAATCAATTCTGAAATCATCCCCACTAATCCCGGAGTGGGCCGAGAATTTTTTTTTTTTTTCAATTAAATAATATAAAATAATAAAATAATAATAAAAAAAAATTCTCGGCCCACTCCGGTATTAGTGGGGATGATTGCAGAATTGATTGAAGTTTTTTATGAAAAAAAAGGGCGAAATTCGAAAAATCTCGAAAAACTGAAAATTTACAAAAAAAAACTTTAAACATTTTTTGGAATTTTTTCCGAAAAGTACATTTAAAAACAAATTTAAAAAAAAGATCCCAAACGGGAAATTTTTGAAAAAAATATAGCATTTTGAAAACAAAAACGGTGTTTTTTTTTAAAATTCATAACTTTTTTTGAGTTGGATGAAAAAATTTGAAAAACTTCTGAAAAACGTCTTTCGTAAGCTAGAAAAAGAAGAAAAACTTTCAAGCAATTCTAAAGGGGTCGGGTTCAAAATAGGTCGAAAAGGGATGGAATTCTCCATATATACTTACACTTTTTTCTCCAATTGCTTTTTCATCTTTTTTCCATCGCGCTTAAGAGATTATCTGTAAAATATAAATATATACATTTATTTATTTTATTTATATTTATGTACAACCACTATACCTGTAAGACAAAGTCTTTTTAAATACATCAGCAAAATAAAAAATTTTAAATTGAGGTTGCTATAACACCTTTAATACTTAACCTAGAGTACACGTTTAATAAGAACACTAAAGTGCTTAAATTTATTAAGAAAGAAATAATAGAATATAGATGAAATTATATTGTAACCACATTAATCACACTGAATTGAAATAACTATGAATTAGCTTCTTGTAGTTGCTCCTACCCATTCCAGCCTTGAGAGAATCAGGAATAGAGTTCCAGAGCCTTAAAGAAACCAAAAAACAGCCTCGATGAGGACAAATATAAATATCGTGGTATTATTGGCTTGTTGTGTCTAGAAGACTTGGAATATTTTAGTTTTTCATAAAGATAATTTGGTGTTTTGAATTTAATAAGTTGGAACATAAATATACAGTTTCGTGCAGCAATATAATCAAAAATACTGCATCCTAGAACTTTGCATCTCCATGTGGAGATGTGGTCTTACTTTTTAAATAGAGGTAACATCAATTTTATGGCTCGAAGCATAATCTAATTGACTGTAGAGAAGCTCAGAGTATGTTATGTGTGGCACAATCATTTGTAAAACTAACTTTTTTCTGGTCTCCAAGGTGTAAAAGAAGCAGAAGCTCTTAAACGACGCAAAATGGAATAAACATTGCTTAGAATTTTATTAACGTGGTCAATACAGGTCAACTTGGAGAATATTTTCTGTAAACGAGAGGGCACTATTTCTAACAAATAGCTTTGGAATATCTTCAACATATACAACGCTACTACTTATGGGCAACACATGTGACTTTTCAGCATTTAAGCATAGACAGTTTTTACAAGCCCATTTCCAGATTGCAGACAAGTCACTATTTATTATACTCAGCTAAGCAGAGCTCACAGAGTATATTAACTTTGTTCGCATAACGGTAATCCGTAACGGCATAAGCTAATCGAGATAGATATAGACTTCTATATATCAAAATGATCTGGGCGAAAAAAGAAATTCATTTAGCCATTTCCGTCCGTCCGTCCGTCCGTCCGTAAACACGATAACTTGAGTAAATTTTGAGGTATCTTGATGAAATTTGGTACGTAGGTTCCTAGGCGCTCATCTCCGATCGCTATTTAAAATGAACGAAATCGGATTACAACCACGCCAACTTTTTCGATATCGAAAATTTCGAAACACCGAAAAAGTGCGACAATTCATTACCAAAAATGGATAAAGCGGTGAAACTTGGTATATGCGTCGACCTTATGATGCAAAATAGAAAATTAGTAAAATTTTGGACAATGGGCGTGGCACCGCCCACTTTTAAAAGAAGGTAATTTAAACGTTTTGCAAGCTGTAATTTGGCAGTCGTTGAAGATATCACGGCAGCCACGTTCCTCATATTACAATATATGTGTGCTAAATAAAAATTAGCAAAAACGGATACCGAGAAACAAGAAGTTGTGAAACAATGATTAATAATATACGTGAGAGTTCCTAAAACGAATGGTAGAACGAGTTTGATGAACTTCAAGGAGATCCCATCCTCGCCAATAGCATTAGATTTGATATCCATAATTGTTTTACAAACCTCTAATTCTGATACTGCTTTAAATTCAAATTTATTCACTGGCTCAATTTTTTTTAAGTAAAATGTTAACCAAAAATGCAATATCTTTACAGTATATAAGTAAATTAAGTTAACAATCAACTCCAGTAATGATATGGTGCAACGAAATACAAAAGTAAAAGAAAATTTCAAAATGGGCGTGGCTCCGCCCTTTTTAATTTAATTCGTCTAGAATACTCTTAATGCCATACGTCGAACACAAATTTACCAATCCTTGTGAAATATGGTAGGGGCATAGATTCTATGACGCTAACTGTTTTCTGTGAAATCGGTTGAAGCCACGCGCAGTTTTTATACACAGTCGACCGTCTGTCTTTCCGCTCGGCCGTTAACACGATAACTTAAGAAAAATCGATATATCTTTACAAAACTTAGTTCACGTACTTATCTGAACTCACTTTATCTTGGTATAAAAAATGGCCGAAATGCGACTATGACCACGCCCACTTTTTCGATATCGCAAATTACGAAAAATGAAAAAAATGCCATAATTCGGTACCAAATATGAAAAAAGAGATGAAACATGGTAATTGGATTGGTTTATTTACGCAAGGTATAACTTTAGAAAAAACATTGTAAAATGGGTGTGACATCTACCATATTAAGTAGAAGAAAATGAAAAAGTTCTGCAGGGCGAAATCAAAAGCCCTTGAAATCTTGGCAGGAATACTGTTCGTGGTATGACATATATAAATAAATCAGCGGTACCCGAGAGATGATGTTCTGGGTCACCCTAGTCCAAATTTTGTTCGACATCTCGAAAACGGCTTCACATATACAACTAAGGCCCAGTCCTTTTAAAACCCCCATTAATACATTTAATTTGATACCCATATTGTAAAAACACATTCTAGAGACACCCCTGGTCCACCCTTATTGGACATCTCGAAAAGGCGTCCACCTATAGAACTAAGGCCCACTCCCTTTTAAAATACTCATTAAAACCTTTCATTTTTTAATTTTTTTAATTTAATTTATTTATTATTACGGCTGTTTAGGCCTAAAACTTAAACTACTAAGTACAATTCATTATTATATCATTTATTTCTATTGAATATTCTGTTGGAATGCCATGTGATTCCGACCAGCATATTTACTGGCGTAACAAACGGACGAGTCTGGGAGCCAGTCATTTAAGGAAGGTTGGAAAGGACGCGTTTCCAATCCTCCAGGGCTCCCAGCTTAAGGCAACAAAATTTGGAACTTATATTTTTCAATTATATTTGTATTTTAAGCCGTCGGAATGTATTGGTCTCCGATCAACACAGCTAAACATGTCTTTGGATGTTGATACCCATATCGTACAACACACATTCCAGAGTCACCCCTGGTCCACCTTTATGGCGATATCCTGAATTTCCGTCCACCTATAGAACTATGGCACACTCCCTTTTAAAATACTCTTTAGTGCTTTCCATTTGAAACCCATGTCATACAAACACATTCCAGGGTTACCCTAGGTTCATTTTGCTAAATGGTGATTTTCCCTTATTTTGTCTCCAAAGCTCTCAGCTGAGTATGTAATGTTCGGTTACACCCGAACTTAACCTTCCTTACTTGTTTTATAACATAAATCTTCGACAAGGCCGACACGACTAGATAGGTATAACTGAATGTCATCAACATATGCGTGGACATTTACGTGTTGACAAATCATTGAAAAAAAAGACTAAACCGAAGAGGACAAAACACAGAGCCTTATGGCACACTAGAAGGGACAACACGAGATTTAAATGCAAAGTTTTTGCCGAGTACCTTCTGGGATCTTCCCTCCAGCTAACTGGCCATAAGCTCAACAGTTTAGTAGAGAACCCCAAGTAGAATTCGAGTTTTTTGCAAAGGAGGTTGTGCTGCACTGAGTCAAAGGCCTTCGAAAAGTCAAGGACGCACAAAAGGGTTAGGTCATTATTATCAAAACTAGTTCTTATGTCGTCAAGTATTTTGATCATTGCAGTAGAGCAACTGCGCCTGGGTCTGAATCCAGATTGCAGTGGACTCAATAGGTTGTTCTCCTTAACATAAGCTGAAATTTGACCCGCCGTCAAGGACTCACACACTTTAGCAAACGCAGCTAAGATGCTAATTGCCCGATAATTGCAAGGTTCAAGAGCAATATTTGTTTTGGCGACAGGACTTATTAACACCTTCTTCCACTCCACAGGGAAACAAGAAGTTGTGAAACAATGATTAATAATATGCGTGAGAGTTCCTAAAATGAATGGTAGAACGAGTTTGATGAACTACAGGGAGATCCCATCCTCGCCAATAGCATTAGATTTGATATCCATAATTGTTTTACAAACCTCTAATTCTGATACTGCTTTAAATTCAAATTTATTTACTGGCTCAAAACGACTTATAATGTTCAGAGGTATATGACTGTCCCTACACTCACTTGACCTAATAAAATAATCATTTAGGATATCTGGGTCGACTTGACAATCCTTTTGACACTTCCCATGTATGTTAAGATTCCCCAAGTTCGGGCATAAATCTTTTGACGGAAGTGACGGGTTTAATTTATAATTGTAATACATCTGCTTGGATATTCTTATGATGATGGTGGCTTTGTTTCGGGCGATTTTATATATAGACCAAGCAGACTCAGTTTGTCTCATCTCCCATTTCGCGTAAAGTTTATTTCGTTCCCGTATAGCAGACCTGACTTTAAAGTTATTCCAAGGAACAGCATGGATATCAGCCCGAGCACTACGTAATAAAGCTTACACAAAATTTCATTCAACAAATTTAAGTTTGCCGTCCACAATAAAAACAAACCAACACAAAGTCCAGTCAATATTGCACAAATAAACAAACAAAACATTCACGTTAACAGCCCTAAGATCACGAAAAACAGTGGTAACAGTGTCAACAGGACGATTGAACGTAACATCTAGTGAAAAAAAAATTAAATCATGGTCAGAAATAAAGCTGATTTGGTAGAATTTTGTAATATGGTCACGACTTAACGTATTTGTGCATATCATGTTGGTACATGTTTGTTGACTATAGTAAGGCCAGCAGTTGAAATATGGTCATGTAATTTATTTACATATGAGTCATTTAAGAGTAAATTAACATTGAAGTCACCGCAAATAACAAAACGCTAGAAGTCTCTTACAGCTACATAACAACGGCGCCCAACGACATAGCCCAATAATGTTTTCAATTTACAGTAATTTCTTCTAACTTACCACTTTTCTTTTTCCCCACTTTTACTACTTTTTCGTCTTTAGCTTTCCATGTTTTCCTATCTTGTTATTCCGGTAATCTCGACCCCATCTTGGTCCTACCGACTTGGATTCGCCTGGTCGACAAGTGTTATCATGACCTGAGGATAGGAGATTTGCTAGGTGACCATATCAGGGTTCCTTTCTCGGAATTGGTACGATTTGATTAGTTGGTACCTGATATGGCAATTAGCTAGAAGATGGACTCTAGCAGGGGATCGTGGCGCATTTCCGATAACTGAGGTTTGAAACGTCGCCACTATAGAGAGGAATAGGGAAGTGTGGCATCCACACTTTGGGATCAGTCCCCGAGCGTGTCGGCCACACTTCCACGGACTGCATGAAGACTGACTAGACGCTTGAGACATACGGACGTACAAATCACTCCCACAATGACCTCGTCAAGCGCAACACCCATTACACACCGAAGCAAATAAATATATTTTTTTCAAGAAATTAGAAATTAAAATTTATCATTTCCTTTTTGGAGAGATAGAAAATCGTAATTAAAAATTTGTTTTTGAAGCCACAAAGAAATATATTTCCATTCATCATATAATTTCGTTGTACGTACCTATACATATTTAAACATATGGGGAAATCCGCCAAACTTTGGTTTTTTTAGAGAAAAACAATTTTTTTTTGAAAGATGGTATCACCTTAATATCTTTTTGTTAGTAAAATTGAGGGGTAAATTGGAGCTATAGTGCATCGCCGTTACTCCTCTTACATAATGCCTCAAAAAGATATAGCCAAAAGATCGGGCAAAATATATATAAATTGAGGTCGCAATGTTAAATATACATTTATTTCAACACTTCTGTACCGATTATATCGAAATTTTAACAAAATATGGAGATATATGCACCTGTTAGCTATGTAACATTTTTTTGATGCACGATACCCGGTTTTGTAGATGTCGGTAAAAATATAAAACCGAATAACCGCCAAATATTTTTTACTGCAAACTTTGCAAAACATTTATTTTAACACCTTTCCACCGATTCTTTTGAAACTTTAAAAACATATAGATATATGAACGAAGTATGTTTAGGTAAAAAAGTTTTAATACCCGAAATTCGGTTTTGGAGATATTGATAAAAATATAAACCCCGAAAACCTTAAATTTTTTTTACTTATTTAATGCTCCTGAAAAAAAATTACGCAACCAAGTGCTTCCACTTTTCTGCCTATATTTTCAAAAGAGAAAGGGGCACATCGAATTTGAAGCACCAGGAATTTTTAGTCCCTGATAGGCTATTATCGTGCATAATCCAAATTTCAATACTCAGTCGCCTCAAAATGCTATAAGCAAAAATCTGTCAATATTGAAAATAACAAAAAAAAAAGTATCGCTACGTTGATTGATGATAGTTTTGAGTATTGGAGGGGCACATTAATTTTGCTCATACTTTTAGAATCTCCGTCTCAAAAACAACATTCAGTTTAAATCCCATAGCGTTTCAGCGATGCCTCAAAATTTTTTTCGAAAAAATTCAAAAAAAAAATATCAAGGGTATCGCTTGAAAAAGTGTAAAAATCGTCGTTTTTTACGTTTCGAAGTTCTGCTAAAGCTTACTATCTACTTTCTAGATTTTAAAAATCATCAGACCGGAGAGTCAAAAGGTCAAACTTAATGCCTTTGTACTTTTTTCTGGCCTTAAGTGTTTTGCCCGTGTGTAAAACCCGAGTATCAAAAAAGTAAAAGTTTTTGGGATTTGCCCATATACATATATTCATATCTATTTTTGAACCCACGTATATTTATATATAAACACATTTTTCATATAAATACATGCATATATATATAAAAAACTGAAATCTAAAAATATTTTGGGTTAAGTGGGAAATGTTTTTTTAGGCTTGTTATGGTCCCTTTGTGAGGATTCACACCTTGAACGTTGTACAAATGCGTGGTGGCAACGGCGCGCACCCACGTATTTGTTATAGATTGTTTAAGTCGAAAAAAAGGAAGAAAATAAGAACACCAAAGGGTTTCGTGTTAATAAGAAAGGGAATTCACAGTTTTTATTTATATAAATACAACAAGTGTTAAGAAAGATTTTAACAAATGTTGAAGAAAATGGTATATGTGTAATAATAATTTTGAAAATTTGCACTTACGTGAATGTGAGATTACGTGTACCTTTGCTGGCTGCTGGATTCAAAGAGAGCGAGCCTCTTTGCCACATGAGCCGATGAACCCACGATACAGCTCCTTCGTTGGATTTCCCGGCAACAAAGTTGCTGTACCGCGGGCTCACAGCGGTAAAAATCTAGGATACATACGTTCTACCACTCACAGATGCTTGTGTGTATTAGTGATCAAAAGCATATAAAGGTGGTAGTAAACAAAGGAAAATAGAGTAAAGAAAATTATGTTACGAGGGGGGGGGGGGGATATATTTAGGCCTGTGGCCTAAACATACCGGCCCCTTGCCGTAAGCAACTAAGAAAAAAATGAAAAAAAGGAATGCCACGTCATCGCACGTCCAGTCAGGCGTTATGCCGATGTGTAGATGCGGACTGCAAGCACTGTACGTCGCACGATGGACTTCGTGTCTCGTTGTCCTGTGAATAAAAAGAAAAGAAGTTGTTAAATATACGTACGTGGTTTCTGATTCCGTGCATTAATTACTTATTTTTTATGAAAAGCTCCTATTTTTGGCAGGCTCCTGAGACTACCAGCCCGAATACGGTCAGTTGGGTCAGGAGACCGCCAACTGTTGTTGCTGGCATTCCGCTCACCACCACTTCGGCGTATAGATCAGCGCTGAGTGTAAGCCGCACTGGCGATGAGCGGTAGAACTGAGGATCCGCAAGCCGCATGAATTCAAAAGGCGCGGCAATCTTCGGGTCCACATTAGACGGCGAACTCAAGCGATAGTGGCCTTTGACCACTGCGGCTTGAGTGGTGACATGCGTCGATGACCCAAACTTGCCGCGCAGAATAAGGGTACATTGCCCTGGTCCTTGGCGCTCCAACTGCAAGTCGCGTACCAGCTCTGCATCGACGATGGTGCTGGCGGCGCAGGGATCAATTATGGCACGAACCCGATGTAAATGCCCACGCGATTCGACGCGCACTATGGCCGCCGGCGCAATGGGCATGAAAGGCCGCATGATGGGCGCTGGAGTAGCTTGGAGCAGTCGGCCGGTTCGGAAGCATTCCGGTGTACCACGCGATAGTGCTCGTATATTTTGGGCTTCAGAAGGATATGACGTCGATTTATTTCGCCGCTGCTGTCTTCCGCGTTTGGATGACTTGGTCGGGCCTCCTTGGAGTCCGATGTCGCGGTGCCGCTAGCTGTCTCGCTCGTTTCGACGTTTATTTGCTTTCGCCGCGCTTCTTTCATGCTGTAACAGCGGTCAGAAACTGCGCATCCCATGATTGACCGTTGACGGTCTTGTCTCCGTTTTACCTCTTTCTTCCTCCGCCTTTGCTCTCTCCTCCTCCATTTCTTCCTCCTCCACCTGCTGAGCCAAGGATTTAGCCTGTCCTGACAGGTCGATTGACAACGCGTCGTCGGACGTGTTGTCGTCGCCATTTGTGGTTGTCTCGTCGCATACCGGGCGACGCTCATCTAAATGAAGCGTGGTGTGGTGCTTCTCTTGGCACCTCTTGCAGCGATACTTGCTGCTATACTTGTTTACCCGGTGAAAGGGTGACAGACAGTTCAGACATTACTTATATAGACGCACTGCCCGCAACCTCTCTTCTTGAGATTTTTTCCGATATTCGGGACAGATTCGGAGACTATGGTCCCTGCCGCAGAGCTGGCAAGCGACGTCTGAACGCGTTGCGCCTCCCTCTGACTTGGACAGTAAAGTTTGGTAGCGGGTCATGATCTGAAAGGATATTGGTATCATTGATCATGCCCAAACTGAAGTTGGCGGGATGTTGTTTGGGTGATGTAATTGCTAATTCAATTGTATTCTGGGGCAGATAGTTTATCTGCGTTAGGGTGTGTTGGCCTCGTTCGGGGGAACGAGAGAAGGGTATTTGTTTGTTGGCCTCGTTCGGGGTGAACGAGAGCGGAGTTTTTTGGGATAAAAGGATATGGATTATTAAAGTTCATTTTCCTTGTCGTTGGGCGGGAGTAGTACCAGTTTCGCGATTGGTCTCGTAATTTGTACTTTAATTGTATCGACGTCAACCACACGTACACCGTTATCGGAACCTGGGTGTGTGTTGAAGATTCTCCCCATTCTCCACTCGTTCGGTTGTAGGTTATCCTGCTTTACGACGACTAGGCCCCGGGTTTTAAGTTGGGCTGTGGATGTTTCCACTTATACCGTTTCTGGATCTCGGAAAGATATTCCGATTTCCATCTTTTGCAAAATGTTTGATGGAGGGCTTTCATCTTCTGCCATCGGTTTACAATTGAGACAGGGTTTTCACTGCAATCGAGTTTAGGTGAGGCTAAAAGATGTCCACCTACGAGAAAGTGGCCTGTAGTAAGCGGCTCCAGGTCGGAAGGGTCGTTGGATGAGGGACTGAGGGGCCTAGAGTTGAGGCAGGCCTCAATTCGACATAAGAGGGTAGTAAACTCTTCAAAAGTATATTTATGATCGGACGCGATCTTTTTAAAATGGGTCTTAAAACTTTTTACTCCCTCTTCCCACAAACCTCCTATGTGATGAGCGCTTGGCGGTATAAAATTCCATTCTAAAATGAGATGGCTATATTTATTCAATGTTCCGTCCCTTGCGTCACGCAGAAATGCTTTAAAATCGGATCGTAAAGATCGCGAAGCTCCGACAAAGTTAGTACCATTGTCGGAGTAAACGTTTTTCGGACAGCCTCGTCTGTATACAAATCTGGCGAAGGCAGCTAGAAAGGACCCTGTACTAAGGTCGTTTGTCGCTTCTAGATGGATGGCTTTCGTCGAAAAGCAGACAAACGGGCAAACGTATCCTTTTGAAATTCGACATCCCCTCCCTCGGTAGGATTTTATATCGAATGGTCGCGCGAAATCTACCCCGGTGTTGGTGAAGGCCCTAGTAAAGGTGGTGCGCTCGTTCGGAAGGATCCCCATAAGTTGCGTTTGTGTCCGCTTCCTGTGAATAGTACAGACCTTACAGTTGTGGATAACAGACCTTATCATGATTTTAACGCGTGGGCTCCAGTACTGAGTGCGGATATGACGTAGTATCAGCTGGTTCCCTCCATGCAGGGTGGTTTTATGAGAGGATTGAATTATAAGTTTGGATAACCTGCAAGTGTAAGGAAGGATAATGGGATGACTTTCGTTATGGGACATGTCTTTGGATGCCCCAGTCCGCCCCCAGTTCGAATGATGCCTTCTTCGTCTATATATGGATCCAGGGGTAAAATCTCACTCTTGCCATTTATTAATTTTCCTGACTTCAAATTTGTGTACTCTTCTTGATAGTGTTGCCTTTGGCCTATTGTTATCAAGGTTTGTGTTGTTTTTTCTATTTCGTCAGGGGCTATCGAATGAGAATCCCTCTTAAAGGAGGCTTTAGTTGTTGGGTGCGTATTCTGGAAAAACCGAAGAATATAGGATATAAAGCCCTTGGTAAATCGGAAACCCTATCCAGATTGTCAAAGATATTTTTGACCGAAGTTGTATGAACTTTCACCCTCTTTTCCTCCACATTCCTATTTTAATCTTCTTCTTGTGTTGGCCAATTTTCGTTATCTTCTTGTAACCAAGAAGGTCCCTGCCACTACAAAGAATTGTTGATTAGGTCCGAAGCGTAGAGGTCTCTGCTCGCCAAATCTACAGGATTTGACGCGGAGTCTACGTGCCGCCAAACTTTGTCTCCTACTTTGTCGATGATTTAATTGTTCGATGTGCCACGAACGTTGACCACGAACATGGTGGTTTTCGGATCCATGCCAGCACTATAGTTGAATCTGTTTAAAAGGTTACTTTAATGTTCGAAAATTTCATATTTTCGACCACAGATTCGATTATTTCTGCTAGTAGAACTGCACCGCAGAGTTCGAGTCGAGGCAAGGATATGGTTTTGACCGGGGCTACTCTCGTCTTGTCCATCAACAGGTTGGTGAAGACTTGATCCTTTGCTTGTACCCTCAGGAAAACAGTGGCGGCATATGCTTTTTCCGAAGCATCGCTGAATCCATGTATTTCGATATTGTCCTTCAATGTGTAGTGAACCCATAGCGGTATGCGTATATCGTTGATCTTTTCGTAGTCAGTCATGAATGATTACCACCGATGGAGAGTAGTTTCAGACACATCTTCATCCCAGCCTGTCCCTTCCAACCAAATATTTTGCATTATTATTTTGGCTACAATTACGACTGGTACCAGCCAGCCAAGAGGGTCGAAAAGTTTTGCTATCGCAGACAGTATTGATCTTTTTGTTACAGTAGGTTTATTATCAAAGGGTTTCGCTGCAAAGTAGAAGTAGTCGAAATGAGCGTTCCATCTGATACCGAGTGCTTTTACCGTGCTGGTATCTTCAAACTCAAGAAAATCCTTGCTTAATAAGTGTTGCTTCGGTATACCCTGTAGAATTTTCTTGCAGTTGGACGTCCATTTTCGTAATGGGAAACCTGCCGATTGTAACGCCGATGATATTTGATCCCTTGCCTTGATTGCAATTTCGATGCTATGTCCACCGGCGAGTACGTCATCAACGTACATGCAATTTCGCAGGATATCTGCTGCCATTGGATGCGATGTCTCCACGTCATCAGCTAGTTGGTGCAGCGTCCGAATCGCAAGATACGGAGCACAATTAACCCCAAAGGTTACCGTTTTCAATTCGTAAATATTAATTGGATCCTTGGGGCGGTTGCGAAATACGATTCGCTGGAATTTGGTTTGATTTTCATTAACCCATATTTGGCGGTACATTTTTTCTATGTCGCTGTTAAATACGTATTTGAACAGCCGCCAACGTAGTATAAGGATTGTCAGGTCGGATTGAAGAATCGGACCTGGATATAGGGCATTATTTAGACTTTTGCCATTAGTGGTAGGACAAGATGCATTAAATACGACTCTGACTTTTGTCGTTGTACTTCCCTCCTTTATGACAGCATGGTGAGGTAGGAAGTAACAATCATTTGAGTCTGGCGAAATATTTCCTATTTGTCTCATATGCCCTAAGGCTTCATATTCTGATACAACTCTATTGTATTCCGTTTTAAGGACTGGGTTTTTCGCAAGTCGTGTCTCGTTGCGATAGAATTGAGAACACACACTTCTTAATGAGGGGCCTAAGTTAAACTCTTTCCTAAAGGGTAAGGAGACTACGTATTTACCATCGTTGTTCCGAACTGTTGTGGATTTGTATAGCTCCTCGCAGTAAATGTCATCGTTATTCATGCTCCTCTTCTTTGGAATTTCCTCTACATCCCAGAAAGCCGCCAGTTGTTTGTCTAGAGTGACCTCGTTAAAATATGAAACTAGGGTCTTATTTGTATCAACCGCGTCTGTCCTGCCTATCAAAATCCAGCCGAACACCGTTTCCTGTGCTATTAATATATTTAGCACATCTTTCCTAATGCCGCCTAACATAATTTGGGGGTATATGTCTCCGCCCAGAATTAGATCGACTGGCTCATTGACAAAGAATCTTTTGTCAGCCAGTACTAAGTCAGGGAATGCTTGCCTAGTCATTGCGTTTATTTGGCAAGTTGGAAGATTCTCTGTTAATTGTGGTAAAACCAGCATGATCGTATTGATCTTGATTAATAGGTCTGTTGGTGACCGCAGTTGTATGTTGCATGCTTCTTTTACTTGTGCAGACATTGTATTATTGATGCCCGAAACTTGGGCATGCATGCGTTTAGTTGGCAGATTTATTCTGCGCTTGAGTTTCTCGGTTATGAATGAGCATTCAGATCCCGAGTCTATTAGGGCTCTCGCCGAATAGTTAACACCATTTAAATGAATATTTACCTGTGCTGTCCCTAATAGTACTCCTTTACTTGTATTTGCGAAGCATGAGTTCACATTATTAATCGAACTGTTTTCTTTTTCAGCATTGCGACGCGTTTGAGCATCTCTTGACGTTGATTCTCCGATCGTATCTACCGAATTTATGGTTTTGGGCTGATTTGGAATGTGAAGCAGCGTATGATGTCTTAAATGACATGTGGCACAGTTTACTTGACTGGAGCACTTTGTTACCGAATGGCCAGCAGAAAGGCAGTTTATACATCCACGGCTGCTCTTAATTTGTTCAAACCGTTTCGTAGACGTTAAACGTAAGAACTTTTCGCACTTTGCAATTGGATGGGCAGGACTTTTGCACATCTTACACGTAGGTTTGGCTACGGTTGCACTTGCCCGATAGGACCCTAATCGTTCCGACGATGTATCTGCCGAGGAACGAGAAGCATGTGGCTTAGAGGGTTTTGAAACCGTACCCCCTCTTATATCTACGACAGTTTCCAATATTTGGAATCTGCTGGATAAGAATTTATCCATGTCTGCCCATTTTGAAATTTCTGTTTTATTTTCTATGGTTTGTTCCCATAGAGCCAGTGTGGTTTCTGGCAGTTTTGTGGAGCACAAATACGTTAGAATTGCATCCCAGTTTGATATGTCAATCTTGTGACATTGAAGCGCTGAGATACAATTGTTTATTTCACGTTGAGTTTTTTAATGGAGCTACCGCATTAACTCTCAACTGCTTTTAAACTAAAAAGAATTTTTAATTGGGCATTGGCCAAGATACGTTTGTTTTCGTATCGGTCACATAAATTTTTCCACGCTGTATCGAAACCGTCTGTCATTAAGGAACACCGTTCCACTATTTCTTTGCCCCCCCCCCCCCCCCCCTTGGTTTTTTGCCTAAATAGTATAGTTTTTGTACTGCATGGAGTTTACTATTATTAATATATATGGCAGTGAACATGTCCCTAAAAGACGGCCATGAAATATAGTCACCTTTGAAAATATCCGTATCACACGCTGGCAGGCGCACATGATATTCCATATTATCTGAGACATCTACTTTCTTATCTTTCTTTGCAAAACCCTCCAAAAGCTCAGCTATTGCCGCCTGACACTTTAGGAAGCTGAAATAGCACATTTTATGCTTCTTTTTGATAGCCGATAAGTCCTTTGACTCAAGCTCTGATGAACCTACGAGCTTTTCGTATGTCACCTTCGTAGCTTCCCACAGAGTTTTTAACTCATCCCTTTGGTATATTAGGGAGTGTTACCGTGTTGTGAAGGTGACATGTCGTTGAAGTCATTTTCATACTCCGTCACTGCATGTGCTTGGCGTGTATAGGTTCCATTGTGTATAAAAATGAAAACCGATAAATTTATGAAAAACTAAGAAGAAATTGCCTTTGCAGAGTGTAGTGAGTGAAAATGTTGCCAAAGGACCGAACATGGAAGTGATAATGTGATTAGTGAAAAGGTTTGGTGTATGCCTATGTATACACAAATTTACTAATTGATTGTGTAAGCCAATAAGTTATGGCTAACGTAAAAAAAAGGACTGTATAGAGGCTTATGTGCTAAGTGGGATAAGTACAATTTCGTGGTGGCAACGGCGCGCACCCACGTAAATGTTAAGGAATGTGCTAATGCAGATTTGCTACTGAATTGTCTAAGCCAATAAGTAATGGCTAGTGCAAAAATGGTGTCAGTGAAAAGAAAAAAAAAATGTACTCTTGTTATGGACTTTTTGGTAATTTTACCAAGGACTGTGAACTTTTGTATCACAAAATTAGATCAGGCCAAACTGATTTGTATATTGCCGCAAGTGAGAATACTAATTCTTCAATTTTTCAAACAATTTTGCAAGGAATAAGGCTATTGGCCACCCAAACAACAACAACAATATGTGCAGTTTAAAATAAGTGCACTTTGCACTGAAACAACAAAATAAATTGCAGTCGTACTACCAGTGTAAATGCAAGTGATTTGTATGTGAGATAAAAAAATTTTATTTAACTGAATGTGCCCGTAAATGCAATTACAGATTTCTATCTAAATAACCTTAAACCACGTACCTTTTATCAAACTGTTGATCCGGAGTAATCGAATGTGATTTAAATATTGTTGTTGGATGTTTCCAAGGTACCACCAAAAGTGTATCAGTTGTTTTATATTGGCTGTTGTTTTCAATATAAACTCGCTGGTATCACTAAGAAAGTTGTATCACCATGAACAATTGCTGATATTTGATGTTGAAATTAGTGGTTTTTCCTGTGTATTATCACGAGTTTAGAATGCTTCCTTGCTTTAATGCCTAGAGAGTTGAGTGGACTGTAATTATGTGACTGGTTCTCTTTACCGACGCGGTAAGGACCATGAACAAGTGCGTGGTGGCAACGGCGCGCACCCACGTATTTGTTATAGATTGATTAAGGCGAAAAAAAGAAGAAATGAGAACACCAAAAGGTTTCGTGTTAATAAAAAAGGAATTCACAGTGTGTTTTTATTTGAGGTATATAAGTACAACAAGTGTTAAGAAAGATTTTAACAAGTGTTGTGAAAGTTAAAAAATTAAATATGTTTGTATTAAATTTACACTAACGTGAACGTGGGATAACGTGTATCTTCGCTGGCTACTGGATTTAAAGAGAGCGAGCCTCTTTGCGACATGAGCCGATGAACCCACGATACAGCTCCTTCGTTGGGTTTCCCGGCAACAAAGTTGCTGTACCGCGGGCCTACAGCGGTAAATCTAAGATACATACGTACTACCACTCACACATGCCTGTGTGTATAGTGATCACAAGCATATGTGGGTGGTAGTACCGAAGGAAAATAACCAAAGAAAATTATGTTACGAGGGGGGGGGGGGGGAGATATATTTAGGCCTTTGGCATAAACATGCATGCTCGTAAGTCGGTTTCATAGAAACTTGGTATTTTGCTGTTTTTGTTCTATTTATAGAACTACAACGAATTAGCCAAATGTTGTCTCTTTATATGAA